>NC_092205.1:62938204-62992053 GCF_043381705.1 Parasteatoda tepidariorum | reverse complement strand
AAAACTGTAAATTTTACATATATATATATATACAAGAATAGGTAAAACAAATTTTATCAATTTAGTACATATGGTAACTTTGTACTTTTTTACCTTAGTGCTAAGAGGGAAAAAAAGGGTATTAGACTTATTTCATTAAATTGTGACGTGACGTAAAGATGTTCGAAAATAACTCAAATAAATAATTTTAACAAAATGGTAGTTTATTTTTTATTGATCACTTTCTTTTTATTTTGCATGTTCATAGAAAATAAAGATGTTTTCAGATAACTTGTTGTCAATATTATATAAAGTGTCATTTATTTATATGAAATAGCACATTATGAATATCTAGACGTTTAAATTTTTTTTCACTGAATTAAATAAGGTTCCATTCGTACAAAATTGATGTGTAAATTACTTTCCCTATAACGTTGTACCGTTTATTAGATTAGAAATCTGAGTTCAAAGTTGTTACTTAGATGGCGCTTCAAGCATTCACATCTTGTAGCGGATAACCAGTTTTCCGTAAGTAAATTGATGGCTTTTATTTGTTATACGTATGGGGGTAGTTACGGACTTTTGTGGTCAACCTGAATATTTTAAAATAATAAATTAAAAAAACGGTAAAAAATACAAATATATAAATCGAATAAGAGGAAGAAATATTTTGTGAGTCTTAGCTTACGATCATATAACATGATTTAAGAAAGGCAAGAAGAAATATCCTAACCATAAAATCCCCTAATTGCATCCATAAAAAGCAATGTTTATCATTGTCTTTCATGAAGGCAAGATTGATTTCCACATTCTCATTCTCAATCCATTATTTTATTTATTAATATCAATTGAAAATAAAATATGACTGCATAAAACTCATTGGACTTAGTAAGGGTGAAGAGAACGTTTATAGAATTTGACCTTCGAGTAGAATTTACGGATAAATTTGTCGATTTGAAAACATTTTAATAATTTCTCGAAAAGTATTTGGAACACACTTATCTTTTGAGAATCATAGAAACACAACAAGTGATAAGTATAGTTTGTAACGTCCAGAACTTTGTTGTTTTCAGATTTGCTTAATTTTTGTTAAATTATTAAAAATGCTCGAGAAATATTTGTATTCAAATTTATTCAATTTATTCCAGAGTTTAATTAAAATGATTTACGCCTTAAGTTTTGAATAACTTTTTTTAAAATCTAACAGCTATTGGAAAAGTCTTATATTTTTTAAGTTTAAATATGTATTTATCATACGTAATTTATGGCATAACATTTTGAATCAGCACTTATTCTTGGTTTAAAGCTATTTAAACTATACTTCCCTACCCGATAATTAAAACTTTTGTTTTCTCTTAACTATTTTCTATTTCTCTAAGGATGTCTTAGACTCTCTTACGTGCAAAGAATGTATATTTTAGACTTCTTAACTATTAATTATACGAATGACTTTTCCTACGCTTATAAAAGTTTCGTATACTTTCTGTATAATATTCTTTCATTTGTAGCTTATAAAGGGGAAGATATTTCTAGAAGACAAAAGTAGATTTTGCACGAAATAAGTTTGAATAAGTTTTAAATTTTGAGTCAATAAGTTTTAAATTTAACATTTTGAAATAAAATTTTTATGTTTTTAAAACATATAAAATCAATCTTGATGAGAATTTCTTTCTAAAATATGTTAAGAACAGCATAAAAGAATTAATAGTTATTCTTACATGTATATATGTTTTCGAATTATTAACATGTCTTCGTTATATTTCTCATTTTATCAATAGTTATATTACACAGTCCAGTCACATTAATGTGACCACCACCAACTTTCTACGTCAGAGTGAAATAACCAATCGCAGAGTGTAGGTGGCAGCACATTATAGTGTAGTGTATATATTGGATGTCCTAGGGCATCGAAAAGCATTTCAGTCGTTGGCGCAATGCAGAAATGTAGCGATCTATCCGACGTCCAAAAGGGCATGATTATTTGCTTTCGGGCCAAGGGTGGAAGCATTTCGGAAACGACTGATTTTGTGAACTGTTCGCGTACCGCCGTGGTAAAAGTATACCGTGCATGACAAAATGGCACTATACAAAACAAGCGGCACATGTGGTGCACCACGGGCCAAAGACGGCAGAGGCGAGTGAAGGCTACGGAGATGCGTTCAGACGAATAGACGTGCAACTGTTGAGCAACTGACAGTCCAGATGAACCAAGGGGCTACCAAGAGTGTACCCTCAACAACTGTTCAGCAAACGTTGCTGCGCATGGGCCTCCGCAGCAGACGCCTAGTTAATGCACCCATGCTGACTCCTGTTCATCGGTGACGAAGGCTGGAATTTGCACGCCAGTACCGCAACTGGACGTCCACAGAGTGGCAACAGGTGGCTTTTTCCGATGAATCACATTTTATGCTCCATGGGACAGATGGACGTTGGCGTATACGGCGTGAAACGTCTGAAAGCAACACCCTGCAACAATTGCCGGAAAGCTGCAGGCTGGAAGAGGGAGCGTTATGGTTTGGGGAATGTTTTCTTGGCATTCACTGGGTGCACTCATCATTGTGGAAGGCACGATGGATCAGTACAAGTACGTATCTGTCCATGCGGACCATGTTCACCCCTACATTCAGATGATTTTTCCTCAGAATGATGGCATCTACCACCAGGACAATGCGAGGTGTCATACAGCTCGCAGTGCATGTGCGTGGTTCGAAGAGCACCAGGATGAATTTACCGTATTCCCTCACCGGATTTAAACCCAATCGAGAATCTGTGGGACCACCTCGATCGGGTTGTTCGTGCCATGGATCCTCAACCGCGTAATCTAGCGCAGCTGGCCACGGCACTGGAGTTGGCATGGCTAAACATCCCAGTGAACACTTTCAGAAACCTAATTGACTTTCTTCCTGCACGTCTCGTAGCGGTCCGCTCTGCCAAAGGTGGTTATTCTGGCTTTTGACAGGTGGTCACATTAATGTGACTGGACTGTGTATATACACTTTAAATCAATCTCATTTTTACTCGAATCATATAAGAAATTATCAAGTGGTATCAAAGACAAATATGATGATAGAATGTTAAAAGTTAGTCGAAAATAGTATCACGAACATGAAAAATAGAAAATATTACATTTAAATTTGAAACTTTAATAATTTTGATTTTGAATCTTTTTGAGTTCACAGAGTAAGGAATGTTGGTAATACTACCGAGCGATATACGATATTTAAACCACTCATTTAGTACTTTTTGTATAGTGGCAGATTATCGAAAATTTTGATTTCAATTATAGTTCATATTACACGCACGTTTAGTAAAAAATAAAAAACTGAAAAGTAAATTTTGCCGGAAGATAGATTTTGTGTCATGATTTAAGGTGTTATAATAAAATTACCAAACAATTAAGTAAAAAATACAAACAATTTAGAAAAACTACAAAACAATTTATTAAAAAATAGAAACAAAACAAAGTAATTTTAGACGAATAAATGGTTTTTATGCGAAGCTGTAAGATATTATTAAAAAATTGCCAAATTTTATCAAATTTACTAAATTTATCACATTTGTCAAATTTTATCACAAATTAAAAAATTGTTAATTTTACCAAATTAAATATCGTTAATTTCACCAAAGTAACTATCAAAAACCTTCGTTAAAAACTACCGGTGTTTGGTGTTCCCTTAGAGTCAGAAAAACTGTAAATTTTACCATACCAGCTTTAAACATATCTCTTTTCTTGATGGTGTGTATTGACCAAAATACTTATGTATGGTTATAATGAGCTGTATTTTGTTTCCAAAAATACATATGAATTTTGCTGAATATGTGAAAAAGCTATGAGAATTTTGCGAATTAATGCCTTTTATTAAAAGAGTATAAATATCTGCATGAAATGCTTAATGGTCGATCATTTAAATGTTTATTTTCTATCTAATTTTATTTATTTTGACATACTTTTTCATTTGTTATGCTTCGTATTCCGTTAAAAAGAAGGTTATTTTTAAATACGATAAAGACTGAAACTTTTACTGGCTCTTGGAAACCTTTTTAATTTAATTCAAACTCAAATATAACTAATTTAACGAATCATCTGGGCACTTTTCTAATGTAACTTAATAATGGCATATATCTGTTATTGATAATGAAAATAAAAAAAATGAGGTTGTAAAACTAATTGGAGGGAGAGAATAGTTTAATACAAATGAGGACCAAAAACTTACTATAAAATAATTCGACATGACTCAGACTTTTATCTATCATTAAGTACACAAAATTAGCAGCACTTAATAAAAGCAAATATCTAAAAATATACATTGTAACTGAATTTTTAATAAGTGTCTATTTTGTTTACTTTCAATGACATTGGATAATGGAAAAATGCAATTATCTATGCTCAAAACATCATTTCAAAAAGATAATGAAATTGTAAATTCCTCTACCAATTTACTACCCTTAATAGCTCAATTAAGTGCGATACCTGTTCCTTGTAGCCTTTATTGAAGAGCAAACAGATATTTTAGGATGTTTTAAAACTAATTAGGTATAAAAATAATAAAAAAAATTATAATTTATCAGTCACTAAACGAAGTATAATTTAATTACTGGGCATATTGGTAAACATATTTATGATTAAGTAAGTGCTTAGACGTAATGAATAAAAATGTATCTCGCATTAATAATCTAAAAACATAGAATTTTTTTAATAATGTATGTGTGAAAAATGTTTCGAAACATTCTTTTAGCTTTTGCCATGAATGAATTAATAAATTTCTCAACGAAAATAGGATAATTAATTAATTTTTGAACAAAAATTGAATAATCAATTAAATATCCAACTATAATGTAAGCAACGAATGTTCGGTCACATAAATTATCTCTTTTCAGTTGCACGCGAAATATTTCAAGTATATTCTTTTATTTTTAGAAATTGTATTAGATTATTCAAACTCATATTAAATGTTTTAAATAAAGTTAGAATATGCAATAGAGCGTTTGTAAGTTTTTAACTAAAATAATTTTTATCACATGAAGTTGTTGAAAATTATTTATATAAACCACTTCCTAAACTTATATGTCTTCGATTTTGAGAACAGAGTCTACACAAAATAATTTTGTGCAGAAAATAAGACCACTTCAAACAATGTTTAATTGAAATGCATTTCCAAATTTAAAACGTGAAATTTTCGACACATAAAACAGAACGACATATAATACATAGTTCGACATAACATATTTTCCAAATTAGGAAAACCACACATACATTGAGGGAATGAAACAGAATTCCCTTGAAAAGCGACAATATCTTTTAGCAAGAATTAGTCTTTGTTTTTGATTCCGTAACTGAAAATATCGTTCTTCTTTCATTAATTGACAGAGGTTTTCCTTTTTAATTATTAAAATAGGTAGTTTGTGCGCAAACATTTATAATAAGAGGTTTATAATAAGAGGTTTACTTTAATGATTACTGAATTAAAAGATAATTAAGCCACATTTCTTAATTTGCATTTAATTTTTCATACACTAATGAAATATTTAAAAACGTACATAATGCATGTGCATATAAGAATTTTCAAGTATGTGATTATTGTCAAGATGTGTCTGTTGGTCAATGTAATTCAAGTATGCATGATTACGTCAAGAATTTTTAAGCGTATAAATTACATTAATATTGCAACAATACATTAACATTTATAACTACAAAATACTGAGGTGAAAATTTCTTGGATTCTAGTGAAATTGATTGAAGTTCCTAAATATATGGGGTACAAAGTTAAATAAATCAATGAAGTTATGAAGCAGAAAATTGTTCTCAATGTTATAGCTTTCGATCACGTTTCTTCACTTTCTCGCGATGATTAACACGCAACGAAGAAATATGATTGAAGTTGCCACTTATGTCCTAATGGACTTTCATAAAAACTTTTCCCAAAATTTACCAAAGCATTTATTATTTAAAATGCAATTACATCAGCTGAAATCATTGCATCGTGTATGCAGTTTTTAGCCCAAACTTATAAAACAAGGCAGTTTAAATTATCGCAACTCCCAACGAATGCAGAATATTTAATAATATTTAAATACTAAGAAATTTTACCTCCGTCTTAAAAAAGTTTTAGTTTGTATGTTTGTCAATAAATAAATAGTAAAATCACATTATGTGGTTATAAAAAAACATTAGCAAAAGACAAAATGAAAGATAGAAACTTTTTTAAGAAAGTAAATTAGTTTTAACTTAGAAAGAGAAGAATAAACCTCAGAAAGTCTTCCTATTTCTGAACTGTTGAAAAAGTTTTGAACGTCTCAGTTTTTTATGCTTCAAGATTGTTGATTTTTGCAGAGTTCATGTAGTGCATTGAGTATATATATATATGCNATATATATATATATATACATATACACACACACACTAACCAACAATAATGAAAGGGACACTTTCAGCTTTTAAATGTTTTCCAATTTTTCAAAAAATACTTAATGGACTATTTTGTAATTTTATAAGTGCTTTGCTCATGCAATATTTCATACTTTGCAATAAGGTTTAAAGCTTTCAGAGGTTTGAGAGACTTACAGCAAATTACGAAATAAAACAAGTATTTTAGAACACCCTATGCCAGAAAGCCAGAAAATCAAGTTGTAAGCTTGTAACTTACTTGTATATATTACTTTGGTTGTTATTTACAATAATGGAATAAAATTTTGTCAATCTAGCTGAAATTTTCATGGAAATATGAACTTTTTTATTAAAAAAAAATCTGATATTTTTATCTTATGTTTTTTGATACAACTTTAAAAATATTCAGTAAAGTTTAAAATTATTTCTTCGTAATTTTAGTAAATCGTATTTGGCTATGAATTAAAAAAATCTGATTTAAATATTTAAAAATCGTAAAAAGTTTCAGGCAATTTTCTAAGTAGCCTTTGTACTTTTTAAAAGGAAGCTCAAAACGAGAAGGGAATTTCCACTTATTTAAGTTTGCTCTTGCTGTTCGGATATTATCAGTTAGTGTAATTGGCAATACTAAATAATAAGTTTTGTGGTAAACCCTTGATCATTTTGAGCTATCTTTTAAACAATGCAAAAACTACTTAGAAAATTGCTTAAAATTTTTTACGTATTTAAGATATTTATATCAGAATTTTTCCATTCGCAGTCTAATACGATTTACTAAAATTATGAAAAAATAAGTTTTTTTTTCGTGCATGCGCAGTGTAAAATAAATTCTATAAATACTGATATCAAGCGCATTTTTTTAAAAAAAATTTTTTAAATTTTAAAACTACCGTAAACCGGGCGAGTCTACCCATTTTAGTTTTATTTAATTTTCACTATTTTAAATTGCAAAAAAAAAATTTTTTACCGACGGAGGACTTAGTTTAGACTCTAAGGAAGATGGCGCTGTAGTAGTTTGATCCGTTTTTATTTATTTGGTGTCTTTTTAACCGATCTGTTCAAACGTCTTTTGAGAGATTTGTATTGAAAATCAGCAAACTTTCAGTTGGTGCTCCATAAGTATATTATTATTATTATTATTATTTTCACTTTGGTTAAGTGATAAACTTATCTAAGACTAAGATTACATTAATTTTATATGAAAAAAAACCCAAAAAGAATGCAAGTTTTGCTGTTGTAAACAAAAAGCTAGAATTCGCGAGGCGAGTCTACCCATTCGTATTTAGTTTTAATAAAGCATAATAATATAATTTAGAACTTCGTTTATATTAAAATTAAGTCATTTTAAATGAATTTGAGTATATTATTTTAATTCTGCATTGATAAATTTATCATTAATAAGAAAATTTATAGGTTAAATATAAACGTAAATATAAAATATGTGTATTTTACCCATTATTTAAATTTTTATATTACAAAATTAAATTTTTTTATTTAATGCAAGTTAAATAAATTATTATTTATTTTTACAGATGGTTCGAAATTATATTCACAAAACAAATGGATTTAAATGTTACAAAAAATGCCACCTGAGATGGAAAAATCTATCCAAAGGATAAAAGGCAAACAATAACAATATTAATTTTAATTTATTTTTATCAACAATAATCAGAAAAAAATGTTATTTTATAATGTTAATGATTATAAAAACAAAACTGTGATCAAAATGTGATCGATCAAATACTCAATTTGTGTTATTTTATGAATAAAAAAATGGAATATATAATAAAGTTATGAATTTTACTTCATAAATATCCTATATAGTTACTAAAATAACAATTTAATAATAAAATTTGATTATTTACAATGTTAACATTCATTTTAGTAGAATGGGTAGACTCGCCCCATACGAGAGATTTGTCAGCAGTTCTATAAAAATATTCAGTAACAGCGTAACTGTTAATATTTTCTAAAATCGATTTCACAGCTTTAAAGAGGGATAAATAGCAATTCCGAAACACCTATAAACACCTTTTTTCTTTAATATTTATGAAAGTTTGACCACTTGAAAGTTGACAAACTGAAAAAATGGGTAGACTCGCCCGGTTTACGGTATAATTTTGTAATTAATTTCATATTGCTCCAAAAAAATTTTTAATTTTACTGAATACTTTTTAAAATGTTTCAAAAAACAAAAGTTTTCTTTCGTAATTTAATAATAATATATTTATATGACTCGATGGTTCGATGATGCAAGGTAGGAGATAGATATAGAAGATTGCTCGTCACAACGAATCATGTTCCACGACAACAATCCAGGGTCTCACATATCCTTAGCAACACGTGCGAATTTATTGGAGTTCGGAAGGATTGTAATGTCGCTTTTTTCATTCCTTCCCATTAGTTCCATTTTGAATTGAATTAAATTCAAAATTCATAAAACTTTTTAAATAGTTAAAACCTTAGCGATTACAATCACCTCGAATCGCATTTGGTTATTTTATAATAAGGACTAGAAGTTCGATGAGCACAAGGACATAACTTAAGCAGAAAGACAGCAGAAGGTCATCAAACAAAATGGCAGATGTCTGACCAATAGAAATTCAGTTTTAATACAGAAAAAACTCAGTTTCATTTCTCACTAACATATCGAAATAACTTTTTTGCCAACCCAATAGAATGCTCGTTACAGAGAGAATAAAGTATAACAGTTGAACATTGTTAGCATAATCTCGAATATGCATATCATATAAAATGCTAATGCATAGCTGATCTTTTAAATGCTCGGTATTTCGAATTATTAGCTGATTGAAGCATCTACATCATAAATCTGCTAGTTATTATCTATTTTTAGATGTAAATATAAAATACATCAAGTTTAAAAATGTGAACTCTTTTTTACGGGGTAACGTTGAGAAATGTTTTGAAGTAAAGTTAGCTAAAGTTATTTTTAATTCTTTCTTGAAAATTTTATTTATTTAATTAAAAATTACTTTATTTAAATTTTCAAATTATGATTATTATTAAGAATTACTTTAATTAAATTTTCACATTTTGATAATTATGAAGAATTACTTTAATTAAATTGTCCAATTATGATAATTTTTTAGATTAAAATATTATTTCAAATTAAAGTTTAATTCGAAAGCTTTTCTTAAAATTTATTGTTCATTTTTTTTCCTGAAATATCTGTCTTTTCATGTAAATGAATGTATTTAAACGAAAACAACAAATTCATAATAGTGAAATAATGTATTTTATAAATCATGTCTCATTTCTAAAAATGTGCGAAAGGTAGATTTTTAAATAAAAATATAACTGTTTTAGTTTAAGTACTTTACTTCAGTATCTTTCTTTCCTCAAAAAGCTATTGAAATACATGTAAAACAAAAATTCAATCAAAATTTCCAATTTAACCAAAGTTATTCAGTTAGATTATTAATGTTTCTGTGATTTTTTAATATATCTGAAATTCCGTATTCTGAAACATTGCAAAAATCATTAAAATTAAAGGGACTTACAAGAAATTTCGCCATAGGAAATTTGGGGAAATATTCAATACTTTTCTGACTGTATTTTCCCAAAAATTGTGTTTTTATGCATTTATAGTTGCATGCACTGGTATTTATCAGATGGTTTTTAACTCCTTAATTTTAATAATATTTCAATTCTAGATCCTCTTGCTTAATCAAAGATTTAAAAACAAAACACTAAATAAATTACAAAATAGCTTAGCTTAAGACCTCCATTCTTAAATATAAATAAAATAAACTGAGTATAAAAATAACGCCAGCTTTAATGTAAAAAATGTATATTTATAGCACCATTTTTAAAAAGTTTAGCCAAAAGTTTCTCATTTTGCGAACAGAGTTACATTTCTATTCATAATGTTAAAATGGTAACACATTGCCAAACTGTTAAAACTATCTAATATTACAGAGAAATTTCCACTATATTGCACTTTTAAATTCTCACAACATAGTAAAATAAACTTTGCAGCCTATTGGATTTTTTATTGTCCAGTGAATTTTATTTTTAAATATTAAGAGTGGCTAAAGGAAACATTTCCAAAACTTAACATTTAACTGTAATTTCCTTCAAATATCTCATACGCGTTGCTGCTGTGATGATTGTTGATGTAGAAATAAATAAAAATATCCAGTGCACTTTTTGTGATTGTAAAAAGATACTCAGTTGTATCATATTTAAATGATCTATAGTAGTTGATGAAGTATTTCTAGAAAAAATAATAAGGAACTGTTAGATTTAGAAACTTTGTTCCTTTTTAAGATCTTATGCTTACTGATGCTGTTTGTTATTTATTCAAAAATGAATTATGTATTTAGAATAGATTCTTCGACTGTATCGTGTTTCAAATATCTATTGTAGTTGACGAATTAATTCATTTGGATAAATTTGTTTAACTAGAATATCGAAATCTTTATTATTAATAACTAGTAGATCATCAATGAATCTGAGAAAGAAGGAACTAACTGGAAGTTTAACATAAGCTTTTACAAACCTATATTCCTACAGAAAAAGAAAAATATTGCAGATGTTAGTACTAAAATTATTACCCTTGGGAATACCATTAATTTGTTGAAAAAGGTAGTCATTAAATAGTATATAATTGTTGCTGAGGTTAATATGTACTCGAAAATTCCAGTTTTCTTCATTAATAATATCACTGAGAATAAACATACTATGAATTTGAAGAAGGTCATCATGAATTTTATTTGTTGGAAGGGAAGTATATAGGTTTTCGAAATCAAAACGGTGAATTGAATCAACATTATTTAAAGTATTTAGTGCATTTAAAACCTGAATACTATTTTTAATATTCCAATTTAAATGATTATCATTTTTAGTATGCTTATCAATTTTGTTATAAACTTTTTTAATATTTTATATATATANTAATGCAAAGGCTCTTCGGTATATATATATATATATATATATAGGGATGTACGTACATTTCATAAGCAACATTTGTATAGCAAGATACAGACACATAACTTAATTAAAGAATTCTTGATCTAGATCTTAAGACCTCTTTAATGAAACAAACTGAGTGTTCCAAAATAATACAAAGATATTAAGGAAACAATGTGATAATAACTTTTCGTAATGTTCACTACATTTAACTGCAACGTAACTAAAGTTTTATGTCGTTTATTTTGTCATTTTACGCCATTTCTATTGATCGCGAGAAAATAATAACGCTTAACTTGATTTCTAAAAGTACTTAAGATTGCCAGTTATTGTTCCTTCTTAATAGTTTCGGTGGATAGTTTATGAAACTAATCATGCCCTAAATTAACCCAATTATTCCACCCTTGTCGTAAAAATAATTTAATTAGCTTTCTATATAATTCTAGAACGTTTATGTGTCTTTTATAACATGCTCCCTTTTATTTTGATTATCAGTCTATTTAAAAAACAATTGTAAGTAATGTGTTATTTTTAAAGCAATTTTCCAAATCTTAGAATATTGAAAAATTATCACGTAAAAGAGCACATTTTGTTTATTATAAAATCATTTCTTAGTTTATTGAAATCACTGCACTGGAAAAACAGATTAATTCATTACATTCTTAAATCATTGTTTTAAGTTTCGTAAAATGGCATATTAAGGATTAAAAAAACATTCTCGATTATTTTAAACTCTTTTGTTTCTTTCATGAAATTAGTTTTGCATTTAATGTAAATGTGATACGAAATATTCGCTGATTCATTTAGAAATTTTGCATATTTATAACTAAAAAGAAATTACTAGTTAACGCTGTGGAAAGTTTAAAAACCAGGTATCATATCATCAATAATATTTAACTGCATTATATCATGCTATGAATATCATGTTATAAATATTATATTAACCTCATGCTATAAAAAAACAAGTGACCAATACCACAAGAAATGCTTTTTTTTCGAGAGGAAACAGATGTGTCTGAGTATGGATTTTTTTCCATATAAGCGAGAGATAAACGTCATAACGTGTATTTTTATAAGCAATCTATTGGAAATAAACTTATCCCTATCGACAACTTGATTGTTGTTCCATGCAATTCCTATCTCTTTCTGAAATATAACTGCCGTATTAATGTTGAATATTATGGAAGTGTAATAGCCCATATATAAATCTTTAAATATATTAATAAAGAACAAGACATAATTCAAGTAATAGCATAACACAATAAGAGTAATTTAAATAAGAGCAAGAATCAATTGTTAAAACTTCTTGCAATATTGACTCTCAGTTGATGGGTTTTTATTTCTAACTGAGCAGTAATTGTCTAGAAGCAAAACAATATAAGTATACTGAGATCCCGAAACAATAAGGGGTGCGATAGTCAGGCTGGAATGCGATGGGCTAACATCCGAGTGGTCATGAGTTCGATCTTCACTGACCGCAAACTCCCCGTATGCAAAATGGCGACTGGTGCAAGATAATTTTGTCGAGATCATAAAGTTCTCCAAGTTCCCATAACAAATCAATAATTCTGGGAGTAATTGATTGGAGATTGATCGTGCTCTGGTTCAGTTCAATGATTTGCGGATGTATGGATGGATAGTGTGTGAATGTGTTCTCCCTGTATAACAAGATATGGCATATGTATGGTATGCTGTCTTCAGATCATCCTCAAGGATTCTTTTTAAAACATCAACAATAGCCCATTGCACAGCTCTAGTGTTGCTTTAATAAATTTACCAAATACTTAAAACATTATGTGTGGATCCAGAAAGTTCGCCAGTAGAAAAAAAAAAGCAAAGTAGAAGTGATAAGTGATGGTTGCCCGCATGCAGGCCGTTTCATCCATAGATAGCGAATGATTATTTTTGAAATTGTTGTTGCAACACATTTGGAGTTCACTTTCATTTTAGGATTTGCAAACAGTTGGTGCAAGATTCTTAAACACTTTCCAAAAAGCAGCTAATAGTTTTGGATTTGGTGATACCGAGATGGAAGACATTTTTAATGAGGTGACTTATCATATAATGTCTAAAGAGATTCGCAATTTTTTTTTCATTTAAGAATTGAATAAAATCTTTATTAAAGGAATAGATTGAATTTACTCTAAAAATTTGAGCTATGAATATATTAATTAAAAATCTATGTATCGCAGATGGATTGTGTAATGACACAAGTTTAATTGTTAGTAAAATAAAAAATCTGTTATTTTGCACCAGGCAATAAAGCAGAGGATTCAAATACATTCCAAGAATAACCTTGAATGCGACAACAAAAAACTACTTTTCGTATTCTACCGCACTCCATTTACTGTCAGACCGGATTTCGCGATAAAAATTAGTAAAGTTCAAAGTCAAACATTTGAGAAGAACATTTGAGATTATATTTAGCTACATTTAGTTATTCAGCTATATTTAGTTACATTAACACAACTATATGTTGGCATAAAAATTGGAAGGTATTAGAGCCAAAGATGAGGATGAAAGTTTATCATTTTAAAACATTGTTTATACTGAAGTTTTGTAAGCAACATCATTTTGATAGACCACCGATTATGCAGTGTATATAGTGTAATATATTCTACTGAACCACACCGAATAAGGTTGTATAATCTTAGCGGCTATAACGAGTATTTATTTGCTAAGCAAGCAACAAAATATACTTTTCCATTATTGGGGATTGGACAGCGGTAGCGTACGGTGGGCTTTGCCTTCAAGGAATTAAATATGTTTCCCCCATCTGTTAAATTTTACATATGTTTCTATCCCTTACGAATATAATTTAATGAATAACAAGGTAACTAGTATCTAATATATAGGCAAAGAATTATATTAGTATCTAATATATATAATTCTCTTACGTGGCTCCCAAATTTTGGCTGTATTTCTTTTCCGCCGGTGGCAACGTTTGCTTTGCTTTGTTTATGTCACTATTTCCTTTACACGGCGAATCAACCAATGATTGCCGCTAAAAATGTCATATTCCAAATCTAGCTGAGGTGGCTCAACATATGGCGCTTTTAAAACCCAAAACTGAAATAACCAGAGAGCATCAGCTGCGGCAATCTCATACTATTAAGCTACGCAGAAGTGAGTAGTCTTTGTCGATAGATCTCTATTTTAGTATTTTTTCGAAAGCACTTTTTTTCACGAATTTATATATTGCGAATTTATTTAACGATTTTTGATTTATATCACGAATTATACTATAGCACATTTCCAATAGGTTTAACGAATTACATGTCATTTATTTCAATTCAGATTTATTTTAATGACTTAGTATTTACTAAAAAGATAAAAACAATTTTTAAAAAAAAAGTTTTGATATGGATTTGAATGATTGTTTTGAATTCTTAGAATTTTGTGTATTCGCAATGTACTTAAGTTAGTAGCGAGCGAAGCGAGCTTGGTTTGCGAAGCAAACCATATAAGATTGCGTAGCAATTTTCGGGGGGTTGGCGAGCGTTAGCGAGCAGGGGCGCAGCCCACTAGTATTATTTAATACCTTTAAAACTGCACAATAAGAAATCAGGTTTAATATTGATGTTGCACTGTAAAAAAAATTATAGTAAAAAACAACCATAATATGCTAAAATTTTCACTATACTGTAATTATAAAATTACCGTGTTTCTGTCTCTAAGCGAACATCAAAAAAGCTCTGTAATCTTTTCCGAAGAGCCATAGTGAGGAGTTTTGGTTAAGTTAACAATATAGTTTGATTTTATAACAAGTGATAAAATTTGATAAATATAGTAAAGTTTGATAATTTTATCATGATGAAGTAGTGCTTAAAAAACATTTATTTGGTATAATTTACGTCCTATTTTTCTATTTTTTGCTAATAAATGAGCGGTAATAAGAAATATAATTTTGGAGACTATAATTCCCGGTTAACAGTTGTCATACGAATGGAATCACTTATTGAATGTTTTAAATACCGTATATTTTAGTTTTATTGCCAGAACTATAGTACCCTTTTGCCAGAAATATCATTGCCTTACAGAAAGGGTAATTTTATTATCTTAAATTATCATTTTATCTATTTCTCGCTATTACGAACAGGCAGTTTAAGTTTATAATTTTGCTTAGATTATTATAAATAGCATAATTAATTTTAATTCAAACATTCAGTATGTAAATTAAAATAGCTTGAAAGCTTACGTTTAAAAAAAATGCTGACAATCGGCTTACAATTGCAAAAAAAATTTCTTTTTAGAATATTAATCACAACGAAGGAGATAAACAAATGCATCAAAATATTAAGAAAATTTTGAATATTTTATTGAGACAGAAAAAATGCTAAATTCTGAAATACTTCGTAGCTTTATGTAAAAAAGAAACATTTGTTTTTCCATGCTCAATTTTTTTTTTAAATTATCATTTATAATCAACCAATATTAAATAAGAAAACATGTTTTAAATGTTGGAATGATAAAGAAAAAACGAATTTTCTATCAGTTTGTTTATTTTGAGAAATTTTGAAAAATTTTAAAAAGCAATGTATGAAAACACACCCGAATAACATAGATAAATGAGTGTATCTAGAAATATTTCTTCTGCACTTTTTATCTAATGTTGAATTTTTATAACGACTACGTATGTTAAAATAAGCATGCAATAAATTAAATCAAGAAAACAAAATATATAATCTTATGAAATGGATAATAAAGTTTTCAAACCATTTATTATGAAAAAGAAAGCTTTCAAAATTATTCTTTTATTTGTAACAGGTAGAAATGTAAAAATAAACACAAATACACAATATTTCTTATTTTTTAAATTATGTTTAGCTGCTTTGAATTTTTTCCAATTAAGAATAAGCCCTTATTTTAATTTTTTTCTTACGTTTATTCTGACTAATTTGGAAAAGTTTAATAAAAGAACTTCAACAGTCTATAATTATTAAAAACCTTAATTTACCCATAATTTTTTATAGAATTTTAATTATTTTTTTTAGAATTCAATTGACCATTAACAATACAATTATATACAATCATTCTTAATCAAATCTAATAAAAATAAAAGTATTCCCGTTAATTTTTTTAATTTTCGTATTTATAAATTTCTTTAAAACACATAGTTTCAAAATGACAATTACAGTTTTAATTCGGTTTTTAAGCTTTAAAATTTTTATTAAAAAAGTATGTAATTTCTGATTTATGTACTTTATTTTAACAATTTTTCATAGCATGAATTAAACATAAAAAAAACGCAATTCAAACTCATAGTTTTCTCTTTTCTAATTTGTGAAATCCTAAATGTTTTTTAAGAAGAAAATTTGCCCATTTTGGAAATATTCTAAACATTTATTTCTTAGAAACATAATTTTGACTTGGAAGTCTATATTGACTAAGACATAATAAAAAATAGCTAAGTAAAGAGTACAAGTTTGATAGATTATTATTAATTCATTCTTCATGGATCGTTTCTTTTCAGCATATTATTCTAGATCTGTAACAAATGTATATTTCACTAAACAAAAAAATCCTCTTGAATTTATAAAATTCATTAAAATAATTAAAATTAGAATTAAAATTAAAAATCTCAAAAAGCTCATAAATTTTGAACGATTATCATTATTCACCTATTTTTTTAAATATTAAATATTTTTTAACATGATTTTCTTATGTTTTGTGATCTTTGTTCATGAGTCGCAGATTTTGATAAATATTTCAAACCTAACGCAGCTGTGTAATTTTTCTGAGACAGACTTATTCTTTTAATTTACTTGTTTTTAATAATAATTTCTAAGAAAAACGGAATGTCTAATGAATGGCTTAAAAAATTCTTCCGGATTTGTATTCTTTTTTAAAAAAAATTTCGCTTTTCAATGTTGCATTGATCATTATTGTTTAATAACAATTATTGAGCTTTTTATATGCATTTTCAAAATTTTAAAAGTGTATATGAGACATATTGATACCAGAATATGAATATCGTACAAAATTCATATTAGCAGCTAATATTTTTTAAAATTATATATAATTAAACTATACATCAGAATATACCTTTAATAAGATAAATCATTCTACAAGTACTAACAATATCGAATTCGTTCAAAATAATGTGTTCAAACAATATTTAATATCAGTGTAATTAAAGGATATCTGCATTATATTAATATTGCTACCAACCACGCGATAGATATTAAGCTTCAAAGTAGGTCAAGCTTGCGAATAGTTTTCAGCAACATATAATACAGTAATCCATCATATTCAGGATAAGTTTCTGTACATTTGAATTTCCTCTTTTAAATTTCATTCCCTTAGCTTTAGGATTGAATGATAACAAATCCAAAGACTGATAAATTCTCTTGACTAAGATCGGAATTACTTGAATTTTAATCTGTTACAATCAATAGACTTTATGCCAAATACATTTACAGTGTAGAAAATTGCATCAAGACGATTTAGTCAAAATTATTTAAGTGTAAATTATATTTATTAACTTAAATAACTTACGAAATTGGAGCCTGCACTACGTATTATATTACCGGATATTAGTGCACCTTACCAGAGGAAATAATTATAAGCCTATTAGGGGGTCCACAATGTGTGGCCCTATATGTTACTATGTATGTATATGCATAATAGTGTCTTGAATAGCGCGAAATAAACATTTAGTTGAAGAAAGTGATTAAATTTTCTTTTAAAAATATCCATATTCAAAAACAAACAGAGCAACATAACTTAATATGAATTTTAAACAATATAAGACTTTTGACGAGATTGTTATTTTACTGTACACAAAGAAAAGTGGGCTCCCATCATATGTGTGAAAAAACTTGGTTTTGAGATGTATATTTAAAAAAAAGAATTTTCAAGATAAATACTGCTTTTCATAGCTTAAACAATACTGCTTTTCATAGCTTAAACAATACTGCTTTTCATAGCTTAAATTCAATTTAAAGATATTGATTATACATTTCAATACTGATAAAAGGTATGGTAAAATTATCACACTGCATAGTAAAGCCTTTCTTTAAAATAAAAAGCCATCATTCTGGTTACTAAAATCAAAATATTCCGTCTTTGAACCATGCATTTGATATTTATTCCATTCTTGTGATAATAGTTTAAGGGAAAATAATAAAAAACTTAAAAAATAAAAAACTCAAAAGTAAAATTAACCCAATAAATAGTTTTTATGCTATGTTGTAAAGCATCAGGATACAAATAACAAACTATACCACGTCTACCAAATTTTATAAAACAATATTTTTTTGTTAATATTAACAAAATCGTTATTAAAGAGGTTCGGTACCGAGCCTTTTGGTTTTTCCCTTAGATTACGAAATATGGGATATTTTACCACATTCCTGTAGTTTTGACTACTTTTTTTTATCAGTGAAAGAATATATGGCAGAAAATTTCAAATTTTATGCATCAAAATAAAATAATAAATGAAACCTAAACAGGGGAATAAATGAAAAGTTTTGGAAATCAATTAAGCTTTATCCAAATAAAAGTAATTGAATGAAAGGGAAAATGGCAATCCCAGAAATACTTTTTCCCCGTAATATTATTTTATAATTATAACTTGTAGTTTTGAATCATTAAGCAGATCACCCTACCATGGTTAAGCACCTAGTCCTCTGATGCTTTCCGGTGCTCTATCTTTCTTCGGGTATAGTAGGAACAATGAAGAAATATGAGTAGAAATAATGCAATTAAAAAACTTCAAATAATAAAAATTAACGAGCATGTGAAATTAACTAAAAGCAATGGATAACGTATATTTTTATTAAAAATTAATTACATGAAATAAAATTGAGCTGTTTTTTAATTTCAAAATCGTAAATTTATATGCAAATTGAAACAGCTTTAAAAAATATTTTGATTGGAAAGCATGAATCATTCATCAAAAGTACATCTCTCAGTTTGAAAAAAATCTGCTTCCCTTTTTTTCTGATTTAGAATATATTGTTATCATAATTAAGTACCTGAGATATACTTTTTCCATGAAATCCATTGACCCAAATAAGACAGAGGGAGTACTTTAAATAATTTCTTCGTATGAATTATATTTTCAATTTCGAAAGGAAAAAAAATATCTTCATCATTTTTCTCTCCGATAAGACGCTTTTAATTCAAAAAAGAAGAAAGAAGTTCTTAAAAATATTTAAACCAATCAAACTATGAACATAGACCATATTCTTTGGCTGGAAGAATTGAGAATTTCACATTTATTTTAATATTAATAATAATATTATCATAAAATTATTTATGCACAGTTATATATTATAATAGTAATAATTGCGCATAATTTACTTTGTGTGTGAATAGTTTACTTTAAATACTATTTCCTCTTTTTCAGAATTACTTATTTTATTTCTAACAAAATATACATGACGAATTGCTTAAAGTATAAATATTACAAATTCAAATGCACTTTCAAGCTATGTGCATCAATAAATAAAAAATTTGTTCTAAGCAGTAATAAGCAATTTAATCAAAAGTCAATTTAAATGCTGTTTGAGGTAAGTAAACATTTTAAATAAATATGATATCCAAAATATGTTAGTTAACATACAAAATATGTTAATAACTAATGTAAATTAATTTCATAATAAAGCTAATTTCATGAAAGAGAAAATATCATAATAGAAATAATTTCACTATAGAAATAGTTTTAAAAAAGATGCATAAAAAAAGTTTATTATTAAATAACCAGAATGAAAAATTTCATGATGGAAAATAAAGAAGTTTTTGTGTGCTAAAATGTTAACTTTTTGCATTCTTGTTATGCCATTATAGGCAGAACATATTTAATAACTTTTAAATTTATCTTACTTTATAAAATCCATATTCCTCATGCCTAGCGCCATTTTGAATCAATAAATAAATAAATTATTTTTTAATCTATTTCATAAAGTACAAATTTAAATTTCTCCATTCTTCTCCTTCCTCAATTAATATAGCGGCGAATTTTTTATTCAATTGAATTATTTGCTCAAGATTATTTAACTAAGCTTCAAAATCTTTTTGTAATCAAGGGGGAAAATTCACTAGACAAAAAAAATTAGGCATATTCTGTTTTCTGCGTTTAACTGGGATGCATGTCATGTCATTATAGGCATTGCACAGATTTTCCCAGTTTTCAAATTTCATTTTTTTCATAAAATTAAGATTTACATTTACTCCTAGCATCTTTTTAAATAAATAAATTAACTTAATTTTCAATTTCGTAACTATAAATTCAAATTCTCATTTTTCCCACAGAGCAGCGATTAACTTTTTATTCCATGGAATTGCATAATGAATTATTGTTCAAGATTATTTAATTAAGCTTCAAAATCTTTTTGAAATCGTGTAAAGAAATTCATTAAGCAAAATATACGTAATATTTTTTTCTGTGTTCAACCGGGATATATGTCGTGCTATTATAGGCGTTTCATATTTTTCTAGTTCCCAAAATTTACTTTATTTCATAAAATTCGGATTCATATTTATTCATTATTAATTTATTCTTAAGTAAATAAAATATTTACTTATTTTTCCAGTTTCACAAAGTAAAACTGCGAATTTTTCTATTCTCCGTCTTTCACACTAAATATAACCGCTAACTTTTTATTCAATTGAATCGCTTAATGGATTATTATTCAAGGTTATTTAAGCACATTGATGTTAATGTGGAGTTTTGCATACCACAGTCTCTCTATCTAACGACTGAAAAATTTTCTTCTAATACATCTGGGAGATAAATTCTTGCTGATCTTCAAACTAGATTGTGGTGGTTTAAGTTGCAGCATGTGGACGTATCGTGACTTTCCAACAAAAGTACGATAATTGACTACAAGAAACTTTTCTTTAAAGTTTTTTTAAATCTTTTTCCTACTATTATTTTAAAAAGGGAAACATGACGGTGTTACTAAAAGCACTGTGAGAGGGCGGCAGAAGAGTTATTTATTTATTTTTTGATGTTTTTATCTTTCAAATGATAGAAGTAAGTAAAAGAAACATAAATATTTAAAAATTACAACTCACATAGAATAAGCAGGCATTTCCAAGAAGCTTTCGAATATTATTATAAGTTCCAAAAGAATGATAAAAGAATTAGTAAATTGAAGAAAAAAAATGTAGTTATAGTTTTTGAGGTTAAATGAATGATGATGGAAGGTGATAATTTTAAAAAATGAAATGATGTATTTTATGAAAAAGAAAATGTATATTAGTTGTTTGAAGATTGTCATTTTAATTTCCAACTGTCAAAAAGAATGTTTTCCTTAAGTTGTCAATTTTAAATTCAATTGTCTGATAAGAGATTCACGCGTCTGAAATGACAGTTTTTAGCGATTATGTTCAAGTTTTATTCCATATTCTTAAAAATATTCTCTTTCAAATTTCTGTGGGAAAATTAAAAAAAAAATGCAAAATGTGTTCTTTTACTCAAAAATCTGAACAAAATTCGGGTGGAAGATATCGTCTAACTTTTAAATTAGATCTCCGGTGGCATATTATTTCACATTTTATGTCATGACATGTAATTATGCCTTTTATGTGATAACATATTGTATTATGCATTTTATTTATGTAATGATATATTATTATAATTTATATGCTATGACATTATTATGCATATTATATCTTAAAATATTATGCATTTTCTGTTACTTTTTTTTAAGAAAATTACAAATGTGTGTATTTTAAATTTTTGAAAGAAAAAGTGACTTTCTTTTATGGTACTTTTAATAATGATTGAATAATCATGAATCTATTAAAAGAAACGCGTAGCGTTAACACGTATTTAATATTTAATTGGCTCTGAAAACTAATTGGCACTGAAAGAATTGCTAATATGATTCATGCTATATATTTTCAAAAACAAATAATTATAACATGTAGAACACATATATATATGATGTTAAAAAACTGACAACATTTCTTTTTCCTTTCTCATACCGTTCTACTACTCTGTTTCCACCAAATATCAAACAGGCTTTGAAATTTGACCCGATTTATTCAGTAGTGGTTCGTAATAATAGCCATTTTTGTTTCTTCTTGGCTCAAGTATTAATTTGCGACTTCTAATGTGTACTCTTTTTTTTAATTTCCGTTATGGCTGGAATTTTAAATATATATTATAAAGATGTGGCAGTTGTGAAACACCTTGTATATTTCTGTGGTATTTTAACTTTCAGACTTCTTATTTTCATTTCTGTTATAACTAGAATTTTAAAGATATATATAATAAAATTTTGGCCGCTTCTAATTAACTTTATGTATTTCCGTAGCATTGTAACCTTGAAAGATATTTAGCACTCTTGTGAAACTTCAAATTCAAGTTTTGCCTAGAATAATGTTTTAATACCAGTTATCAAATTGTGAACAGTTTTTAAATGTATGAATATAAGAAAAAGGAATTACATGCCCGAAAATGTGTCTTGCAATGATTTTTTAAAAAAAAACAGCTTAAAATGTAGTTTTAAAAAATATTTTGGAGCAAAATTTAGTGTTAATCTCTTTGAGGATTCTAATGATGTAGATCTAAGGATTATAATATGCGCATAACATTTAATGTGAAAAAAATAAAATACAAGTAATTGATAATGAAGCAAATTACAGGAAGAAAAGAAATTTTTTTTTTAAGAATAAAATTCAAATAACTAATAAAATAAATTGCGCAATAAGAAATTTTTCAGTAGTAATACCTAATAAATAAATAACAGATAAGTATAATAAAATAATGTACGAAAATTATTGAAAAAAACATCTGATAATTTGCATTAACGTAGCAAAAAAAATTGAACAAAAAATTTGAACAAAGGAAAACCTTTTCGAAATGAAAAAAGAACCAATGAAATTCTTTTCAAAATGGTAAAGTAAATTGCCAAATCTTAATTTTTTGCTTCGTACCATAAGGAACGAAGAAAGAAAACAATAGCAGGAATTTTAAAAAAAAAACATAAGTAGGAAATAAAATTATCTAAACTATATCAAAATCATTCAGGCTAGATCTAACTACTACTTTAAAAAACTAACTAATTCTTAAAGTAAAAGATTTATTCAATATAAAAATTACCATTTAACTTTACATCAGAATTTTTTTTTCTAATGTTACTTCTTTTCGTAGAGAGATTTGAAGTGAAATCTCTTTTTGCTGTTTCATCTCCTGTAAAAAGAGAAAAAAAAAGAGAAAGAAAAAAATGCTTGCTACTTTTGATATTTTACCAATGCTTTTTACTATGAACATGAGAACTTACAAGGCAGTAATCTTTTATTGCAACATTTATTGTACCTCATTCTTTGGGGTGAAATTTCTGCTCCAAAATCCTTGTGCTCTTTTACCCTTTCTTTCTGTTACAGTATGGAATTCAACACTATCTCTTTTTTAAAGCGGTCAAAAAGCTTACGCTGTTTCGTTTTTGAAATGGAATCTTAAGAGCTATCAACTGTGGACGTGATTTGAAAATGTTTTCTTTTATCTTTAAAATGTATAGCTTTTTAAAATTTTAAGAAGAAACTGAAAGGAATTTACTTTGTTCTCAATTCTTGAATTTTTAATGAATTTTTATTATACTTTCATTGAAATTTAAGCCGGCTGCTTCACAAATGAGGTTTAAAAGGAGGAATGAAATGTATTTTGATAGGCTGCTCTTAGGTGCTCTTTTTTTAAGTAGTTTTGTGGTAAATTTTAGTAGGAAAAAATTTCGGGTAAAAAAAAAACGTAATTTTCATAATAAACAAAAATATAAGGTATTTAAATCATTAATTTCGCAATTTTTCCGTTCTTACGGTAACGTTTACTGGGAATTCTGGTTTTCAAAATTAAAATTCTTATTACTGTACGTTTAGTAAAAATAAATAAATAAAAAGTAAATTTAGCCAAATAAATAGTTTTTTTTTTCGCCATGCACTTAGATATCCTAATAAAATTATCTAATTTCACTACATTCACCAACTTTTAACACACACTATAAAATAATATTTTGTTTTATATTTTGCAAAAATTATGAAATCATCGTACTTTTTGGCGTTCTTATAGAGCCAGAAACGTAGTAAATTTTACCACATTCTGGTAATTTCAATAATACTTTTTTCTCAGTGTACTAGCTAATTGAATGTAAGTATTTTTCTTTACACAAATAAAAACTCTTGTGTAGCGTTCAATTAGTCTGATCTCAAGATCTTTAAAAGGTCAGTCTGAGAAAAGGGGTTATTCATTGAAATTCATATATAAATATACATTACTTTCGTATCTGTTCTCACATATTGTTATAAGGAAAGCCTATTAAAATGGCGATAATCCATTCGTCAATTCAATCCGACAAGAAAACGTCACAATTAACAAGTGCACTTTATGTTACCATCTTGATCACTGTATTGTCCCTAACTTAAAATTGCACAATTACTCGCATTTCTCTTTCAAACTTCTAACAATGGTCCAAAAGTTTTTGTTATATGTTCAAGACATGCCCTACTACCATTCCACATAATTTAACCAAATAATTTAACTTTACACTAATCATTCACCAAATTTGCAGAGCTTCGGGAAACAATACCTTCTTTACCAACGAGCAGCAGATTAGTGTAAGCTTTATAAATTAATTGTGTTAAAACTTAAATACATCCTTCAAAATGTGTATGAACACTCTAAAACTAAACTCTAAACTCAGCGGCACGACAGCCCACAGAGGAACAAGGCCTACTGCTCCCATCTCAGTTTTCTTGACCATGGGCTCTGGGGTGCAGGGGCAGATGTTCCGGTCAGGTGGTCAGCCAAACGCGGAACCCCCAGTGTTTAGTTCCCAAGCATGCTTGGTACTAATTTATCGACAAACTGAAGAGATGAAAGGCTGAGTCAGCCTTGCCCGGCCCGAGGATCGAACCAAGGAACTGTGGCACGACAGCTCGAAGCGCTTCCGCTCAGCCACCGGGCGTGTATGAACACTCTATTCGGGATTATCTTGAAGTAATTATTTACACAATGTTTAGAGTTTACTGTAAAAGATGGCTGGAAAGCTAAATTAAATTAAGGCATATAATAGGCGTGGTATTTGACAGAAATAATATTCACTTAACGTTTATTTGGCATTTCGTTATTAACACAAACCTGAGATATTCAATTTGTTATCCAACTGTATTCTTATCAATCTAAGCAATAATTTATTACTTTATCTCGATTAAGTACAATTAATCAAATGAAGAATATTGACTTTGCAATAAGCTAAAACCAAAAAATGGAATCTATGAAAAATTGAATTACTAAACTATAGTATTTTTTATATCTATTTTGGAAACAATAAATAATCATTTCATTACCTGATAATGCAATTTAAATTCTGTGAATTAAAGAGACTGGGAATCTCAGATTTCCCTTTGTCATTGTTAGAGCATTTTTTAAAATAAATTAGATATTATTAAGTATACGTATAATTAAATTACGAATGAAGTTTATAATGTATACTTATAATTAAATTAATTTTTTTAGCAATTAATAATAAGTAAAAATCTGGGTATTCTTTCCTCCAATGGAGACTTTTTGTTTCTTGAAAAATTGCAAAGAAGCGCGAAATGATATGTCTAGGTAATAAAGAAGAAGTTTTTTTCGAAAAAAATTCAAATGTCATAAATATGGCATTGGGAAAAAATAATTTGTGTCATTTTTTCACAGTGTCATCGTTCGAATGCGTCTTTGTATTCAAATAAATATGAAAACTTTCTTCTATTTCCTACTTATTAAACCTAATTTTAGATTTTTTTATTCCTCAAAGGAAAAGAGGAATTTCTTGAGCTTAAGAAAAATAAAGACAAATGTCAATGTTTAGAATAGTTATATTTTCTTTCTTCACAAAGAAAGCATTTTTTCAGCAATTATTATCATGTATCCTTTAAATACAAAGAATGATATGTTTGTTTAAATATGTTTAGTTAATATAATCAAGAAATATGTATTATAAAAAAAGATTATCCAAAAATAATAGGAGATATTTGAAGCTTTCGTTATAGAACTAAGAAGATAAATTATGTTATTTTTTTTTATATGAAAATTAATAATTATATGTTTTAGTGTGGAGCAAATATATTATTCAAGATCATAGCTATAGTATCACATGCTGCTTATTTTATTACTCTGGTATAAATTTTATATTATTCTTTGTTATTTTAAGTGTACATTTACATGTTTCATGTTTCAGCAAAGTTTTTTTAAGAAATGACATCCTTATATAAAAAGTAATATTTCAAAATATTTAAAAATTGAAATATTTTTGAAATATCATAGAAAAGAGTTAGTTACTTTCAAATTCTTCCCAAACATTATATATATATATATTNACTACGAAGAAGTTTGAGAATATACTCATACTCTCTACAGATTATCTTCTAATTTCTATTCTCTGAAAGTTTCTCTACAGTAAAAAGACTAGATAAATGTCTAACCAGCTGGTTGAGAATCAACAATATCTATTTCTTTTTTACTGTCTATGCTAAAACTTTCGTTCATTAGCTTTCAAAATTTCTTTAAATTTTTGTTCTACGATCTTTCAAAATCGTAATCAAAGTTGAAGTTGTTGTTTTTTTCGTTTGCTGACAAACGAAACTGAATAGTAATTAAAATTTAAAATGCAATTTCAGAAAAACTTTGATTTAGAGAAATTATCTTAAAGATAACACGCATTACAAAAAATAGTTTTAGATACAATTGCATAAAAATATATGCATGTATCTTTTGTAAAATGCTTAGTTAAAAACTAGGGTCTTAGTTTGCAGTTATGACATTTATAATGCTTTAAATTTAATGCTTGTAATTTTTATTTAAATAAATACTAAACAATATATTCAGTTACATTTCAGGGCAAATATGAATTTTTTTAAAAATTTCAGTTCAAAACATAAGTACTAATAGTATTGATCTGTGAAAACAATTATTTAGACATTAATGCATTATAATTTGTTGTTGTGCTGATGGCATGACGTTAAATATTTGTAACTTCATGCTCAAATTTTCCTTTGCTAAAAAAAAAATTACGCATTTTTAAAGTTTATTTTAGATTTATAATTTTAGGACTCTTTTGTTCCAAAAATAAAATTGAAATTTTAATTAAGGCTATTTTAAAAAAATGTTCCGAACCCAGTCTATTATCATACCTTAAGTCAATAATCAAACATTCTTTTTTGTAGCCACAGTTTAGTATAACTATGTTTATAGAGTATACATAAATGAACTACATGAAAAAGAAACTAAATCAGAGGAAAATTTGCAGACAATTTTATTTCTTACTTACAAATAAATTATTTAAAAATACACACACATACATAAATAAAATAAAAAATTTCAATCCTTTCGAAATTAATAAAATTTCACGTAAATGACAAAAACTATTTGAAATCTATTATAGCTTGCTCGAAATACTCTCGCTTTTAATAGAGGAAGAAAAAGCAAAAGTTATCTTTTGAAAACCTTTTAACACTTTCCATAGAAAGAGTTCCAGTGATAAATAGTGTCCTGTAGAGCATAACAAATGTTTGTTTATACAGTTTTAAACATTATAAATTAAAATAAAGTTATGGTGAATCTTTTAAATGCTCCACATTCTTTTGGGTATTTATGTGAAATGTTTTTTAAAAGGAAAAAAAACTGAAACAAATTTAATTCGCTAGATTTATTCCAACTAATCGAACAGAGATAATACTTCAAATACATACTCAGTAAGTAATTAAAGATAGAAATTCCATTAACGAAATTAGATGATTTAATTCAGCGAAGTCTTTTTTTTATTTGAGAAAGATTAACATTTTTGGAACTGAATTAGATAGAAGAATTCTTAGAGAGATTAATGGGTTTGACGCTAATGACAAATTCTTGCTTCAATTTTTTTCTAAGTACAATGCTTAAATTCAACTTGAGTTTTGGTAAAGTATACGGAAAGAAAAACAAGAATCACTGTCAAACTACGAAGAAGTTTGAGAAAAATACTAGTCTTTCTTCGTTGCTTCAATCGTTTGATTATATCCGAATTTCCCGTTAACAGTACAACAAAAAATTCTGGTTTTCCTTGTGACTTTCTCTAAAGAAACTCTAGAAAACTACTAGTCTGGTCTACTATATTTACACTATCGAAAATTACGGATCAAATTATGTTATAAAGTACCGGCATTTTGGGTGCATCGTCCGTAAAATCCATTTCAACTTAAAACAATATACCGTAATTTTTACAGTAATATTTAATTAATTTAAATAATTTAAAGATTTTACTGTAATTATTACTGTAATAATTACGATTTATCACATTTTTAATTCCGTAACATATTCCTTTAAAAAAGGATTTTACGGTAAAGAGTACCAGTACCTGAGTGCTTGTATTTCTTAGCGTAATTTAATCCAGAATTTTTTACTGTGTCTTCGCACTTATATCCTAACAATAGAGAATGTGCTAAAAAAGGCCATATGATAAGAATTATGCAGCTTTATATGTCACCCTTTCAGAAACAAAACTCCCGTTTTTAGCGATTCTGCAATTAGTTCGTAATTTTTTACTATATCTTCATTATATTAACGAAACTGAAGCTCCCAAATACTTTACAAAATTATTCTCTCACTCCTGTTAGTTTATTCTAGGACTTCTCCAGAACTTTTAGTTGATTTTAAAACAATTAGCAGCGTTTAATGGGATGGTAAAGAGACTGCGTGCACTCGTTTGACAATCAGGTGTCATGGATATGATCCCTGGCAATTAATAAATACTTATTAATTCACACCGTAAAATCGATTTCTACCGTATCGAATCAAAAACTTTACGAAGCAAAAAAATTTACATGACATATGTTTTACAGTAATAATTACTAAATTACTCTAAAAATCACTGAATCACTCCAAATAAATATTGCGATAAAAAAATATGGTTTAATATTTAAAGTAAGAAAAGGATTTTACGGTAAAATGGATTTTATAGATGATGCAATGAAAGTGTTGGTACTTTATACAGTAATATGATCCGGAATTAGAGTGTCCTTTTTACATTTCACTTTTCTTACTTCTTGTAAAATGTCTTAAACAATTGAGTTAATTGATATGTTGAATTAGGTGCCGTGCTTTTGACGGAGTTGGTTTTTTCAAACCAGTGGGGACATCAATTTTCTCAATTTTGCAAAGCGTTCTCTAGGAGCTGGAGCTTTTTACTAAAAGTGTAGGAATTTTAGGTAGTTTTTACAGGAGGTTCTTACGAAACTCAAAGAATTCACATGAATTTCGAGTGCCCTTTTTTTCACAGTGTAGAAATATACTTTCAGGAGCAACTACTAGTAAGAACCATACACCTTCAACTGAAGAACATTCATTTCAACTACAACATTCACTAGGAACATTAACTGCAACGCTTTGCTCGAAGATACCTAAATTGTTTTTTAAATACATGCATTTTCAGGCGATTTGAGATAGAAGCTGATAAAAGAAAATATACTGAAGTCACTTATTTCTGTAAAAAAAATCCCAGAACAAGGAATTTACAGCTATGTTTAGCAGGTCAAAAAACTGTAATATATAATTTCGGTTAAAAAATTTTTTTTGCTACAATAAAATGGGATTTTATAATTCAAAAAAATATTTTAATTGCGATTGAAATAATACAATATTAATAACAAACTCTTTCCGAGCTATGTTATATACAAACACATCAAAATCAGTTTATAGATCTTAAAGATTTATCTCTTGAAGAGTACACACTTTACTTTGAAGCATCGAATATAGGATGTTCCAGAACTAGCCGATGATTTAAGATATCAGCTATTTAGAAAATGATAACAGCATTCATCTTCATCAAGTTTAAAAATCAGTTTTAAAGATGAGTAGCATGTAGAACAGCCAACTGAAAAAAATCTGTGACTGAATGTCATCATCAATTTGCATCAATAAACTAGCGAGGTTTTAAGCGAAGATTAACAAATGCCCAATTAAATATTTTCTTTCATACAATCTGACATGCAGTAGAAGGCATTGTATTATATTTTCTCCAATAAATTCAATCATATTTTAACAAACTTTGCAGCTAATTTCAATATTTGAATGGAGACATATCTGGCTTTCTAATAAAAATGCAACAAATCGAAAATCTAACCAAAAAAAACCATTTTCGATTTATCTGGTAAATTTACAAGACTCTGAACAATCAGAACCATAAATACGCACTTTTATTCCATGAATCACTCAAAAATTAATTACTGAGCAAGCATCCTACATTAGTATATTTTAAGCCCTAAGTGTATTTCATCCAACAGGGACAGTGTCTCGCGCATAAGTCGACCTTTACCATGACATTTTGTATTCTGATTAAATTTTGGAACAAGGGAAAGGTATTGGTTGGCTAAAACAATTATTTTAAAATTAAATATAACTTTGGTTTTTCAAGTTAGCGAACAAAATTCTGTGTTGACTGTAAAAGGTTGCTTTAATTTAAATACAATTTTCTTCCATGTATCGAAATAAGAAATATATTTTCTAATTTTACACTACTAATAAAAAAAATAATAAAAATAAAAAAAATAAGGGAAAAAATAAATTAAATATAACGAATGCTCAATTAACTCATTTTTATATTAAAAGGAGTTGTAAGTCAGTAAAAATCATTACGAATGATGTTATCTGTTTAATACACTGCTGTAATCTGTTAAATAATAGAATAAACCAGTATCATCTTAGTGTTTAACCAATGATAAAAATTGTTTTTTCAAATGTCTCCCCTGAGCTATACAATTTAAATTTTTCGGGACGCTCCATGGGGCAAAAATTTTCTCTTTTCACCTGCTATTCAACTTTTAAGACCCTTACCCGAACAGTTCTGGGGTAATACACTTTAAAAATTCCAGACCAAATAACGCCAAATGTTCTAACACTCAGAATTCCGGTACTTTTCAGTGTAAAATCCAATTTTACCAGGAATGTTATGGAGGAAAGCATCTAATAAACAGTAATTTTTACAACAATAATTACTCTAAAATTTCTGACTCCCTCCAATTAAATAAAAATTACTGTAAAATATTTCACGGTAAAAATGAATTTTACGGCTAGACACACGAATTGTCGATACGTTATATCCGTAATTTTTTATAGAGAAAGAAGTACACATATGTTCACACTCACGCTTTTACTCTTAATTAATATAGATAAACAAACTTTGTGATGAAAGCAAATATAAGTCAATGTATGAAGAGCTTTACACAGTTCTATTTCGATTAATAGTAAACACGTGTTGTTCTGTCGAAAGAGATCTTTATGTAAGTAATCAACTTGATTTACTATAGATACTTGCAAAACCTCCTTTGTAAGAAAAAAAAATACTTTTTTTTATTGTTCTGCCTAAGTATTCTACCAAACACCTAATTGAAACAATATTTATTATTTCTCGAAGACCACAATTCTCAAGAATTCTCTAATCAACACGTGTACAACATGATATATACAACGCAAATAACTCAACGACTTTCTCCTTACAGCAAGCTACAAAACATTTCTCTATAATTTAATATTACAAATGCAACTGCCATACTAAGAACTAAAAGACTAAATATGATAAATAACTACCAAGAAATGTTGCTAGTTTCATACAAGTCACTTTGGAGAAGAGTGTAACATACCTTTTATGCAAACCATTAGGGTTCATAAGTAAATTACACATTAATTTTCTCTCAAGAAAAAAATAAGATAAAAGGATAGCTACCATTAGTTGCATTATAAGCGTTGAAACAATGTTTTTACAAGAACCTGAGCAAATATGAAATGTATTTAACACACAACTACTCTAATTTCGCATGCATGGAAGAAGAGTACAAAAGACACGTTTCCCCGACTCCATTACTCATAATGTTCTAAATTAATGGCAAAGCATACAACTATCCGTTGTTTTCTACCTAATTTCCTTAATAAATTGCACGTCTTATAATGCTCTTTTGAAGCCTGAATGTAATTACATGAATAGGAATAACATCGTCTTTTTCTAATTATTCAGAGAATTTGATTTATACGAATAGTTGCTATGTTTCAAAAATTTAGTGACTTGAAACTGCAGGCATGTCTAGTAAAAACCATTCTAATAATTGCATTTTTTTCTTTTAAGGCATTATAATATTTACTGACATTATTAGTGACTAAAATAACTTAGATGAGCTCTGCAAAAAAATTTATTTTTTTAGTCATTTACTTTAAATATTTTTTAAAAAATAAACTGTTCAGTTTATTAATTAACGTGCAGCTTTGAAACAAGCTCTCTCGTTCATTTTAATGATTATAAAAAAAGAGATTTTTTTATAATCATTAAAAAAAAGAGAATTTATAATCATTAGAAAAAAGAGATTTTAAATTAGCACTTAAACTACGAATATTTAAATGTTACATTTTAAAAACGCAATTAGTAAACGCTACATTTATTAAAAAATATTAATAACATAAATTGTTATAATTTATTTTTTGTATACTTTGCAACAGAAATATTAAATGACAGATAGGAATTAAAAGTATTTATAATGTGTTAATAAAATTAATTTATGAAAAGTGCACTGGTACATAGTGTAGTCGTGACTTCTAAAAAATGATCCACAATTGATTTCAGTTACTATTACGCAATATTTTCAGAATTCAGTTACAAATAACCAATATTTTTGTTAAAGGTTATTATATATACGTGTTTATATACACTTTATTATATATACTATAAGACATATTACACCAAAATGAATTTTTTTTTATATCTCCATAACCGTCATTGTACCACCGACCCAATTTTTGAGAGTACGACTACCTATCTTCAACTCTTTAGTTTTGTAATTTTTAGCCCAATTCAAAAGAAAAGGGAACTCCTAGATCAAGTATTGGGAGAAATTTGCCTTCGTGAGGGACTTCTTTATGGAACTAAGTCACACTTCTGTATCATAGAGAGGAAAACCTCCCACGGTGAGCCAGACGAAAAGTGAACTGACTCTAACGATCAGCCTACCACTGAAAATATTTTACGTCAGCACTGTGTTTGATGCAAGCCGAGGGCAGAATTCATATCGAGAAACCATTGCTGGGATTCGAAACTGGGTCACCTCATTGGGAAGCTAGCTACGTACCCCAGTTAATCCATACGAGAAATAGATTCTTTAGCGATCGCGGCAGGATAACTGACATCAAATTAATGGGTTTCGATGGCAAATACATAGAGAAAAAAACGACAAAAATGTATTATAGTTTAAGGAATTAAATTGAGTAAAGATATTTATTCTGTGTTAATATAAGGCTAAGAAAATATTTGTCCCTGAATGAAAAAATCGGTAGCTGACAACAATGAAAAATTAGCCAGCTGACAACAAATGCAGTAGCTAGCACTCGGGGCAATTCGTAGCTAAATTCATTTCACTAGCACTCAGGAAACTTATCCAACTTTATTTGGTTAGCTTGTTTTGAGCATTGTTTACCAGAGCAAGAATTGAGTTTTTAACAGTAAAACAATGTCAAATCTGTTTGTATGATGGCAACATAATGAAACTATTTTTAATGGAATGTGGTTTCTGCGTCTAGCAGAAAAAAAAGCTTCTTATGCTTCATTGGTAAAGTAACGTCCTTAAAATAATTTTTTAGTATTGCTTAAAATTGATCATTAATATTCAGAAATTTAAGTGCTGAAAAAATATTTCGATGATCCTATATTTTATTTCAAAACGGGATTCATAAAAAATACTAAATGTGCTTTTTAAGAAATGTGTATTTTTAAATTTCCAAACATTTTTCATTCACAAATTTCCATACATTTCCAAATTTCCAAAATTTTTTAAATTTCCTGGTGGCCAAGTGGTTAGCGTGCCTGACTGCGGAGCTGCTGGTCGCGGGTTCGACTCCTGCCCAGGGCATGGGTATTTCTTTCTCTCTGTGTTCTATGTCCTTTCTCCTTCGTGTGTGATTGTGTGAATATGATCCGTCCTATAAAGGGGTTTGTGGTAGTGTGACGTGGGCGACGCTGCTCCACCGCCGTGGCTTCGCCACAGCTGCCCACTGGGTAACGAGAAGAGAGTAGCAGTTTTGGCATTTCTGTGGCCAATGGGACAACCCAAGTGCCCACCATTAAAAAAAAAATTCCAAACAGAATAATTACTTGCAACTTTCAAGCAATATTATAATTTTTTGTTGCTGAATATATTCATAGTTTAAGTTCATTTAAGTTTCATAGTTGTCTTATATAAGAAGAGCTAAAATGTATTTTTTATAAAAAAAAATTTTTTAAAATTCTTATATCGATATGAGACTTTGTTATAAAAATATTTATAATTTCTGAAACTATGTAATATTTAATTATATATTTTATAAGACGAGGGAAATAATATTTTACATTGGAGCTCATCTAGTTTAAAAGCTTTTAGATTAAATATTGAAAATAAAAAATAGACAGGAATTGAATTTCTTAAAGAGAAAAAAAAATTTAATGCATGACATCTCGACTTTAAAAAATGTCTTACTTAAGATCGAAACTATTTGATAAACTTAAGAGCTGAAATCCATGACCATTAAATTGTTCAAATCTTTTTTTAAGAACTTTCATCACCACTCAACTATAAATACTAGACGTTTCCAAACAAAATTCATAGAAAGTTAAGTTAAAATCATGTTTCTTCTTCGAAATGTTTTCTTAGTCGAGAAAATTTTTTTTTTAATTCTCTTAATTTAAAGCTTAAATCACTGTTTTCAATTCGTTTTACAAAAAAATATTTTTCTGAATGTTTTGATATTCAAAAATGCTTTGTTATTTTTTTTTCAAATAAATTCTATTACGCTCCCTTCCACGCCAAAGCTTTTCTTAAACAATATCATTAAAACGTTTAAAAGAATTATTACTAAGAATAGTTATTCTTCCGGCAAGAAAAAGATCTTGGAATATTTTTATGCAAATAGGAATTATCTCATACAAACTAAAAATAGTTTTTTTTTATATTATGGACGCATAAAATTTCTTCAAGTATTATAGTGAAATATTTTTGTTGTAAAAAGTTTGCTGATTTTAAGGCAAACCCTGATTGGTACTAATATTATAAAATAAGTTGATCCCTGTACTTTTGACGAATCAAAATGGTTAAAATATTGTAATTATTACATAAACTTTGTTATTTATATTCAAAACTAAATGTAATAATTGTTAAAAAATACTTATTTTACCACAAATTATTTGTTAGCTCTCGTCTGTATAAAAAATTTATTTTGCAACCAAAATTTCAAATAACTTTTCTAACAATCAGAATGCTCAAATTTGTACCGGATGACAATGTGTATGTTTCAACCATGTATAGATGTTATCGGCAAAGTATGAAATCCGGCATTATATATAATGCCTAAAACTAGATGGCAAAGTATGAAATGATTCATATTTCACACATTGCCTATGCATTATATATAACGCCGGATGCTATTTAGGCAAATTATGAAATGAACGTCCTGATGAGGTTACTTTTAAATGATGCGCATGTTACTGTGAATGACCGAAATCGGTGGTTGCTGACTTTCACCGGTGAATGTTGACAATCACATAGTAGCTTTGGTGAATGTCCGAAATATTTAGTACATCCGATTTGATATTAATTTATTCATGGATATAATTACATTTATTCGATATTTTAATACTTACTGACGATAGATTAGAAGAAACATCAGTGTTTGGAGTATCGGGCAAATATATACCGTAAAATGATACTTGACCTTAAAATATCAGTGCATAGTATACCGGGCAAATGTATAGCGGGCAGTGGCACTGAACCTCAAAAAAACATCAGTGTAGGGTTTACCGGGCAATTTTTTCCGGGCAGTGGCCCTTGACCACAGAAAAACATCAGTGTACGGTATACCGGGCAAATGTATACCGGGCAGTGACCCTTTAAAAAACATCAGTGTTTGGAGTATCGGGCAAATGTATACCGAGCAAATGGCATTTGACCTTAAAAAACCACTGCCCGGTATACCCTACTCTGAAGTTTTTTTAAGGTCAAGGGCCACTGCCCGGCATATATTTGCCCGATACTCCTAACACTGATGTTTCTTCTAATCTATCGTTAGTAAGTATTAAAATATTGAATAAATGTAATTATATCCGCGAATAAATTAATATCAAATCGGATGTAATAAATATTTCAGACATTCACCAAAGCGACTATGTGATTGTCAACATTCACCGGTGAAAGTCAACAACCACCGATTTCGGTCATTCACAGTAACATGCACATTATTTACATAAAAGCCTCATCAGGACGTTTATTTCATACTTTGCCTAAATATTATGCGGCATTATATGCAATGCTTAGGCAAAGAATGTAATACTTTTCATATTTCATACTTTGCCGGTCACATATACAACAGCAAGTATAATTTATCACAAAATAAATTTTATTAGTAAGCAATGTTTTGGCCATTCTTCGGAATAATGACAAAAACAAACACATATAAAATTAAACGAGGAAGAGAATAAAACACAATAAGATTACAATTTCATTAGCAACGTGTTTTCAGTTAACGGAAAAAAAGGAAGCAATTTTATTTCAATCGCACTTAAAATTAATCACACTTAAAATAGGGGACAAGCATTACATTTCTAATAAGTTATAATTATCGCCGGACATGTTTCTACATTAGATGAACCTTGAACTTTTTGTTTTAATAAAAGGAAAATTAAAAATAATTTATACTTTTTAGCTAACTTGAAAACGGGAATTAAAATATTATCACCAAAAAGATTTTATTGTTATATGGAATCTTGACCACTTTTTAATATAATGACGAAAGCAAGCAGACTTGAAACGAAAACAAACAAGATGCTAAAATAAATAAAGAAAACACTTTTAACAGTTTATATTTTTTTAAGTGAACTGAAAGGAAGAAGAAAATTTACTTTTATCACACCTAACATGAAAAAACGGTGACTCGCATTACATTCTCAGTAAGTAACAGTCACTGCCAAAAGTATTTTGAAATTGATTAAACTGACACATTTTTTTTTTGTTTTAATTTAGACAAAATAAAAAATACATTCTCCTTCTTAGCTATATTGATAGATTTTATAGACCAAACAGATTTTATTGCCAAACAAAGTTTTGATCCTTTTCAGACATAATAACAAAACAGACTTAAAATGAGTATGAAGAAGAGAATAAAACAAGAGAAAATGTTTGCCACGTTTTTATGTGAAATGTAAAGGTAGAAAGTAATTGTTATTTTTATCCCACCGAAAAGGAAAAAAAAAGAATACAAACATTGCATTTCTAATAATTAACGATCTATACCTGACGCATTTTGAAATTGATAAGACTGGCACTTTTTTATCTCTTAATTTAGTCTAAATAAAAAGTACTTTCCTCGTTAGCTCTCTTGAAAATGTAATTAAAAAGAAGTATCACCAAATAGATTTTATTGCCAAACAATGTTTTGACCACTTTTTGACATAATGACAAAGACAAAGTGACCTAAAAAGAAAACGGAAAAGAAAACATAATAAAATAAGAGAAAAAACTTTTAGCTACTAGGTGTTTTAAGTGATGAATAAAGATTACTAAAAGGTGTAAAGTTATTTTATTTCCGTCGCACCAAAATAAAAATAATCGGTGACAAGCATTACATTTCCAATTATTGACGACCTCTGCCTAACGTGTTTCGCAATTGATGAACCTTGCATTTTTTTTTAATTTAGGCAAAAATGAAAGTACTTTCTCCTCTTAAGCTCACTACAAAAACTTAATTTTAAAAAAAAATTATAAGGTTTACAAAATAATTCATATTGTTGTATTTCAGTTTATAAATAAAACTGTATTAACATTTATTGAATAATTTCTCACGATTATTTACTTTAAAAAAGCAAACATTAATGTTAGTACAGATTATAAGGTGCATTTTATTTGCCTGAATTTAAAAAAAATCCTGCACCTTAGCTCCGACTTCCAGGGTATATTTATTTCCCAATATCAGATGACTATTTTCAATATACTTCCGAATAATTCAGTCAGCAGTCAAAGTCAATAAATGGAGCAAAATGCATATATTATTGAAAATAAATATAGAAAATGTGAAACCTTATGTATGCGTACGTAATTATTTGGCTTCGTGCTTACAGGTGTAGTTTTAGTAAGTGATCATAAGCTTAGTTTGAAATAGTTAATAGAAGTTAGCAAAGAATTGTGTTAAACACCTACATTAAATGTTCAAGTGCAGAAGAAGACATTTAAAGACGTTAAAAGAAGACATCATTTTTAACATTTATTTGTTTAAACATAATTGTACAGAATCATATGGTATTCTCACAAATTAAATAAAAACTTGAGGAAAGTTAAAGTATTCACGTTTATCTTTTAACTATTCCAAAATGATCGTTCTTTTTTTTCTAAAAATCCAAGTAATTGCAGCTGATGAAAGCTCGAAAAAACTAGTTCTTTTTAATGTATGTGTTTCGGTATAACAATGAGTACTTCTTATTCATTAAGACGCAAGTACTTGTATTAAAAGTACTTATATTAAAAGTACTTGATTTAAAAAAACGATTTTCTTTCTTATATTATCATTTAGAGTGAAAAATTATCATTTATAGTGATAATTTTCATTTTAATATAAGCTATAATCTTATGACTTGGTTTGAGAAGTTGATTTTGTTCACGATAAAATAGTTTTTCTTGTTAATTTATCAATCTTGGACATTTTTAACTCTAACGGACGTGGCATATCTTAACTTCTATTTTAACGTAACTCGTTGGTACAGTTTTTCATAGATTCATAACAATTTATATTTTCTCCTAAACTAACATATGCCGGAACATAGTATCACTAGATTTCATAGTTTTGCTGTAATATAATACTTTGAAATGCCTCTCGTTTTTTTTTAAAATCATATTGACGAAAATATTGTTTTATTTCAGAAATGCAAAAACATGAGAACACAGAGAACAGCGAACTGATTAGAAATTTGGCGTTAACAAATATAGAGAAATTAGCACAGAATATACATAGCGTGAATTGCAACAAATTAGAAGAGGAGAATTTATCATTTTTGGATACATTTGAATGAATTTGAGGAGAAGAAAAGTAATTTTGTTCAAGTTCTTTTGATTCATGAAATTTTCATTTCGTTATAATGAAAATTTTTAGCGATGTCAAAAATATTTCTAAACAGAGTATAAAGTTTTTCAGAGATGGAAGATACCTTATCCATTTATTACTCTGCATCATCTGAAATAGCCACGAAAAATATTTCTTTATATTGCATGTCTGCAAATAAAAATATTTCATTTCATAGGAAAAAAAACACACTCAAATATTGACTCAGTACAATACAGATAGGTTTTAAATCCATCTTATTACTAAGTAGAGCTTTTAGTTCTGCTCTATTTTCATCAATACGAATCGGAAAAGGAATTGAGCTACTATTTTAAAGTATACGGATTGAAAAGGAAAACGTTAATTATAAAAAAAAATTAGACATATCTAAGAGTACTTGATTTGGGTGCTTATGGTGAACACAAATCGATCAAAAAATCAAAGCTCTCTTGGATGAATATAAGAGAGACACTTGTTCAAAGCTACTACGTCACAAAAAATTAAAGTATTATTCAGATTTCTTACTAATTAAGTACAAAAAGCTTAATCATTTAATAGATTTAACATTAGAGAAATAGGAAAATCGAAAAACAAATTTTCTCCTGTTAGAGAAACATGGGTCAATTGGGTAGAAATCTGTGACATTAGGTCACAGCCTAATTTTCTAAATATCCTTTTTTTAATCAAAATACTAATTTCTTTCGACTTAATTTATAATTTTATAATACATTTTTTATTTCATCTTTTGTCTTCTCACCCCTTAACGCGTTAGCGCAATTTGGACGTTCTCCCCCTAAAATTCCCCACCAGCTCCTTGCAGAACCCCTTTTTTTCTAGAACTTTCCACCCTTTTCGTTTCTGAGAATTCGCACTGGTTGTCGGCATCTTTCATCTCCGCGTGTATATTGTGTTTCTCAACCGTAACTTTTAACGTATAATCAATTTTTCGTCTCAACTCGTAATTTTTAGATAATTTAACTTTAACTTGCACAACATGTACTACAACTTCAACCATTAAGTTTTTGTCTCTTATAAAAAGAGCGCGCGAAAGATGACCATAGCATTCGAAATTCTTCATCATCCCAACGTCACGCTGCTCCCTGGCAGTACGTTTTTCCCCCTTCCTCCTTCTTGAGGAAGAGAACATCTTTTAGGATGGCGTCACGTCTACCGCCATGTTGGCTTTTTCTGCTGTGCTTTTTCATTTTCTCGGATTAATGTCTACTAAGTAAATTTCCTGATGAATCTCCAGCTTTTAAGATGCTCCGCTGACCAGACACCGCCAGTGATGGACTCTTTCACAGTCATTTTCTAGCTTTATGCTCGGGATATCTCCTGCTTTTTAATCTGATCTGCTACCCAAAACACCTCCATTGATGGGCTCCGTCACAGCCAGTTCTAGCTTGTCGTAATGCTGCTTTTAACTTTTCAAAAAAAATCAAAGCCGAGAAGAATCCGAAATTCTGGGAAATGCTCCAACCGACTTTTTTTTGTGCGGAAAGACCGGTGTTTCCAGTAAACTACTAAGATGATCCATCACCAACCAACAGTCGTCTAAAATCTCATTTAAAAATTTCCTGTGCACTGAATCTCCTGACCTTCACCCACTACTCCACCATTGGACACTATTTTCCTGTCTCTCAACATGGATCCACCTAATAAAAAGAACTATTGTTTTTTTATAAAGTGACTATCTTTCTTTGAGTGATTTATTCATATAGATTTTCTAGAAGATAACTCCAGGTAAATACTTGTTTTTGTTCTTGTTTCTCTTTTAGATATGGGTTATTCGGACACTATGCGTAATTGTATTAATTGTCTTTTTATGATTCGGCCATATTTCTTCTAAGTTCAGTTGTTATTTTTATATATGCTACTTTTTCATTTTTTATACACAACCGTAACAGGGCAAAATCTGATAAATATTTTCAATCCCAAAGCTTAAGCAAAAGTTTGTAAATAGGAAAAATTGAAAGACGGACTTTATCTTATTAGAGAATCATGGGATCAAATAAGTAGAAATCTTTACAAATATTTTCAATTCCTAAGCAACATTTTGTAAATCAGAAAATCGAAAGACAGCTTTTTTCCTATTGGGGAATTACGGGTATACGAGTCCATCTTCACAAATATTTTCAATTCATAAGTAACAGTTTGTAAATAAGAAAAATTGAAAGACGGACTTTATCTTATTAGAGAATCATGGGTCAAATAGGTAGAAATCTTTACAAATATTTTCAATTCATAAGCAACATTTTGTAAATAGGAAAATCGAAAGACAAATTTTTTCCTATTGGAGAATTACGGGTATACGAGTCCATCTTTACAAATATTTTCAATTCATCTTCACAAATATTTTCAACAGTTTGTAAATAAGAAAAATTGAAAGACGGACTTTATCTTATTAGAGAATCATGGGTCAAATAGATAGAAATGTTTACAAATATTTTCAATTCATAAGCAATAGTTTGTAAATCGAAAAATCGAAAGACAAATTTTTTCCTATTGGAGAATTACGGGTATACGAGTCCATCTTTACAAATATTTTCAATTCATAAGCAACAGTTTGTGAATAAGAAAAACTGAAAGATGGATTTTATCTTATTAGAGAATACGAGTCCATCTTTACAAATATTTTCAATTCATCTTCACAAATATTTTCAACAGTTTGTAAATAAGAAAAATTGAAAGACGGACTTTATCTTATTAGAGAATCATGGGTCAAATAGGTAGAAATGTTTACAAATATTTTCAATTCATAAGCAATAGTTTGTAAATCGGAAAATCGAAAGACAAATTTTTTCCTATTGGAGAATTACGGGTATACGAGTCCATCTTTACAAATATTTTCAATTCATAAGCAACAGTTTGTGAATAAGAAAAATTGAAAGACGGATTTTATCTTATTAGAGAATCATGGGTCAAATAGGTAGAAATCTTCACAAAAATTTTCAATTTATAAGCAACATTTTGCAAATAGGAAAATCGAAAGACAAATTTTTTCCTATTGGAGAATTACGGGTATACGAGTCCATCTCTACAAATATTTTCAATTCATAAGTAACAGTTTGTAAATAAGAAAAATTGAAAGACGGACTTTATCTTATTAGAGAATCATGGGATCAAATAAGTAGAAATCTTTACAAATATTTTCAATTCATAAGCAACAGTTTGTAAATCGGAAAATCGAAGGACAAACTTTTTCCTATTGGAGAATTACGGGTATACGAATCCATCTTTACAAATATTTTCAATTCATATGTAACAATTTGTAAATAAAAAAAAATTGTAAGACGAACTTTATCTTATTAAAGAATCATGAATCAAATAGGTAAAAATCTAACCAAATAATTTCAATCCATTAACATACGTAACAGTAGACAAGCAATTTATTGCTTATAGAGCGAATATCTCTTTTGCCAATGCATTTATACCAAACAATATGCTAACCGTGCTAAATATGGCATGAAATTCTATGAGGGCATGATATTTGTCATGATCAGTTAGTAAACTGGTTATAACAAAAGTAAAGGAAGCGTTAATATACATTATAAATGCGTAGTTACATATACAACAAAGAAGAAAATGAACATTTTAGGTTGCTACAGCATTTATTAATATTTCAGATCGACGTGCAACTTTTCTGCACTTTATCGTTCAGTAAAAAAATGTAGTTAAAAAAGTGTATTTTTAGGCAAAGAACATTTTTAAAATATTCGGGGAAAAGATTTGTAAAACCAAAAGGAGACAAGAGAGAATCTCTCAAATGTATAGATGGAAGAAAAAGTCACCACAAACGAGTAATATATTTCTATCTCAGCTGGTTTTAATCTGAAACAATTGCAAATTGTTCATGTTGGAATTAAAATCAATAAAATAGGTCTGTTTTTATGATTATGCTCGATTAAAAGAAAAAAAAGAATAGCATTGAGAAATACTCATTTTATGCCTATATTAGGATCATCAAAGTTGAACTAAAATCAATAGTAAAAGTAAAATTGATTTAATAAGTTTCTAAAAAAACTCAATAAGTAAAGAAATAAGTATATTATAATACAAATTATAATACATATGTAATAAATAAAAATAAAGGAAGAAAAAATTAAAGATGAGACAAAAGCGAAGAGTGAAAGATAGACAAAAAAAAATTCTCTATGAAAGCTGGTTTTTAAAAAAATTTAAACAAGCAACTTTTTTTATATTGTGGCTGGGTGGCGCAGTTGGTTTGTCGTCGGACTTCTGAGCCCAAGTCTGCGGGTTCGATCCCGGCCCAGACACCGGATTTTCGGGATGCAGAAAATCCTCAGCGGACATGCAGTATGATTTTGCAGCATGTAAAAGATCCCTGGAGTGCCTTATTGGCTCTTGGCATTTCCGGCAAAATTAAATTCCTAGTGCACTTTAGAGGAAACTAGACGTCCAAATTAGCATGGCCAACGGTATCTCACCCATTGTGGTGGTCTCCTGAAAGAGTAGATACCAATTCTGGAGAACGCACTAGGTCTGCTCATCGGGAAGACTGATTGTGCAGCTCATAGGAATTGAAAAGAAAACATATGATATATGATAATAATAATATATGAAATTATCAACATTACACGTGATATGTTTCCGTATTTTTATTTTGCTTTGCTTTTGTCATAAGCTAAGTAAAATCTTTAGATTAAAACTTTATATAAAAGTGCTACATTTCATGCTTGAAAAAGTTGTTTGTTTTTCATTTTTTCAATAAATAAATTAAGATAGATGAAGACTAAGTTTCTAAAAGTAATTTAGAAGATTTACTACATCATAAACTGTCTTAATCGAGAGCAAGAACTTCTTAGAAAAGAATGTAAACATTTCATCTTTTGTTGACCGTGACACAAAAATTTGTTCTAAAAATAAAACATTTCTTTTTCATTACAAACTTTCATCTCACAGAGCAGATAGTTTCTTAAATAAACGACAATCATATGAAAAATTAAAAATTTTATGCAACCTAATTAATATAAATAATGTCAAAGAAGTGTCAGTTTACTGAAAGCAAATGTCCATCAAAAAATTCTGTAAAGATTATTATTTATTCTGTAAAGATAATTATTTAATATAATTATCAGTTCATAAAATACATCCCACTATCCTCTATTTACGCTTTTATTTACATAATTTGTAATCTGGCAAACTTGTTATAAGAACATTTTAAATCATTTTTGCAAGATACCGGTAAGTGTAAAGAGATTTGAATTTGCTACTCACTTTATGTGTTACGTTTTGTGTTTTATTATATATTTTTCTTGAATTTTTACTTTCTATTTTTGCTTGATGTGTTTTATTTTGTATTTTTTGCTTAATATGTTTTATTTTCGTTTCAATTCCTTCGGTGCTCCTCGCACTGATTTGTTAATACATTTCGCTGTGTATGTATAACATAGTTTCTTATATTTCATTTTTCTAATTATTCATTAACTTGAAATCCTCTCTGTGGAGCTTAAACACGTCCACAAACTTCGATATATTGGAATGCACGTAGACTATTACATTTTGTTAGTTTTTTTAATTTTTTCTGTATACCATGGGGTGTAAACTAATTATTTCTCGTTTATTTTAATTTTATGTACAAATGTGCTAATTGTTTTTTTTTCTCTTACTTACAAAAAAATACTTACCTAAAAGTTCCAAGATCATTAAAATTATATTCTTTTTGTAAAAAAAAATGTTTGATTTATAATTAAGTTAGTTAAAATTATTTTAAACATATAGTAATTATTTTTTAAAAAATATCTGCAAAATATATACTGGATTTCTTTTTATGAAACAAAATTAGTTTATTAAATTTCAAGTCTAAAGAAACAATTACAACTTTTTATACTTTTTTCATCATGTTATTAGACGAATTTTTATTTCTCGAAAAGAAAGTTATTTACTTTTTTTTTAATCTAATTCAAATTTTTAGAAGTTTCGTAATAATTTAGGACAAATTTGCCAACTATTTTCTTTCTACTTTCTTTTTTAATTGGATTAGTTTTATATTCATTTAAAAAAGAATTTCAAAAACAGCACCTTTGTTTGTGAGAAACTTTAATTGAAGAAGTATAATAACACTAGGGAACAAATATATTTTTGTTTTCTATTGCATGTGATTTCTTTTTAAATTATCACATCCTGAATATTTGTATTGCTGATTTGAAATTTGCCATCGGTTTCTCTCTCCAAACTGCCGATTTTTTTTAAATGACAATTTTTGTTGAAATATAGAAGTTAATATTCTTTACAGATGGTCACGAACATGTTGGGTCAAACTTTTGGGAGAGTTAAGGCACTTAATCAGAATTAAAATTGCTTAAGAGCCTTTATCCGGAAATAACGTCATACACCACTAGGGGCGCTACCATATTATAATCTATTTAGAGCCACACAAAAAAAAACAGTTCATATTAGGGTAACGCTGCTAGTGGTGGTGTATATCAACATTTTATAGCATGACTTCCTATATAATTTTAATCCTGATAATGAACCCTAAGTCCTCCTGGAGTTTGCCACAACATTTGTGCTATTCCATGTTACACCAAACGCTTTTAAGCTTCTACATTTTGACAAAAAATAGACTAAAAATTCCATTTGAAAAATTAGTGACTTTAGGAGTAAAACCAACTTCAGATTTGAAATCATCACACCCAGATCAGACAAAATCAAATGTTTATATAAATGCAACAAACAATTTGTACCCTAATGTAATTTCGCAAATGAAAAGCACAAGGATAACAACGAGTTTTTTTCATTATTCTTCTACAACAGTAACTACAGAAGATATATTAGAATTCTCCTATTGAAGTGTTTTATGCTTAACTATTTAGAATATTAAAAATGGTACGCAGAATGGTATAGTAGTACATTATACTATTTATAGCAATATGTATCGTTCGTTATAGCAGTACTTAAACATTTAAATGTCGATTTAAAATTCCATTGGAAACTTTGGTTAACTTTACAAAATAATTTTTAAAACATCGTCAAATCGGAACAGTCTGAGATGAAATCTTATATTATATTAAATCTTGTATTATTTAAATCTAGAATTATTTCAATCCTGTATTTTAATGTACGTAAGAACGACCAGAGTTTTCATCATGACCGCAAATTAACTTTAGAAGGTGCTTATTCACATAATAATAACACCAACTTACATGACTTCAATGACTTTTCTTAAAAAAATTAAAATTTCTTAAGAAAAATGATCTGCCTATATAATGAGTGAATTAAATACTGTACTACTAAGAAAAATCATAGTGGTCAAAATGCCCGATATAATCCCGAAAATAAGAATATTTCGGACTATCGTAAATATTTTTATATTCAATATTTCAATTTTTTTATTAACATGTATTATTCAAGATTTTTTAGTACTGTTTATTTTAAAACTATAAGTTAATCTAAAACAAAAGCTCCTTTTGAAACTATTAAATAAATTTTGACAAGGCAACATTTAAGAAGATGCGTTTCATTACCATATGGTAATTAATTAGAATATCTCGCATGACTCAACTAACGGAAATAATTAAAATTAAAAAGTTAGAATAATCGAAGCATTGTAAAGAGGCTTAACATATTCCACGTGGCTTAAAAAGTATTAAGAGTAATTATGTTATTACATCATGATCAATCATCTCGTTAATCCTAATTAATTACATTTTGTCAGTTTATTTTAAATACAGATTTATTCGACAAATAGGATACTTACGTTTTTATCGCTTTGAAGTCACTGTAATGTATTAATTAATTTTATATAAACTCAATTATTCGAAATGCCACATTCTATTTATATACAGTGGTTCTAAAAATTGTTTGTGCAATTTTTATATAAACTATTTATAAAGTCAGTGTAAATATTATAACAAAAATAAACGATATCAAGCATAAAATCTGTACCTTTAATATTACAATATGAATAACTTTAAAATCAGCAAACACCACTGTTAAGTATTCTGAATCAATTTCCGGTATAAAGTGCAAGAACTTTGGATTCATCATCCGTAAAATCCATTTCTGCTGTAAAATATTAGACAGTAATTTATACCGTAATGCTTAATAATGGTGATTTAGTGACTTTACTGTAATTATTACTGTAAAGATAACAGTATATCATACTTTTTGTTCCGTAACATATTCCGGTTAAAGTGGATTTTAAGTTAACCGTTGCTTTAAATTTACAGTTTTACTTTTTACAATAATTTGATCCCGGAATTAGTGTGTAGACTGTTTGAGCAATTTTTATAAAGACTATTAAGTGAATGAATACATTATAACAATGAAATTAAAAGATATCAAAGATATAATCATAAATTATTACTTACTTAATAAACAATTGGAATTACTATCTCTATAAACAATTTTAAAATCAACATCTAACCAATCTTCTTTAAACAAAAGGTATATGAACATAAAGGCGTTTTTGGCAAGTTTAAAATAAATAATATTAAATCGAGGAAATATATCCAAGAGTTTCTCATGTGTTATATAAGTATCCTACGAACATAATATTCGTACGAATAACCATGTTATTCAAAGATGCAAGGTAAATAATACCCGAATTCCAATTTTACAAGAAAAAAAACATCCATTGAATATGCAATGCTGAATTTGATTTAAAATAGTTTCCAAAATTTTATTCCGAATTTCTTTTTTTTTCAAAAATTTTATTCAAGTCTTTTTTTATAATTCTAAAAGTGTTTTACAACATTGTAATCTAAACAAGAAATTGTTCAAATTGCGAAAGATAATGATGATAATTCTATATTGAGTACTTAATTGTGCTGATATTTCTTGAATTTTTTTACGAGATGAATAATATATGATAATAAAAATGCATATTCATATTATGCCGCATTTACGAATTTTTCTTTATAAATTGGCTCTGTGAATTCGTATGTAATAAATCTTATTTTTGTTTACTTTTTTTCGTTTAATATTTAATAGTCATTTCTTTGAAAAATTACTTTACTTCAAAGACGCATAATTGAAAAGTTATTAATGGCAAGTAGCATTTTCTTTGAAAAATTATTTTACGAAAGACTCTTCATAACATTTTCAAATTTATCTGAAAGAATATTTTGAATACTTCCATAGCATAGACATTATAGATTATACAGAGTGATGTGTAGAAAAAAATCGTTTTGAATGAATTTATTTTCAAAAACAATAAAACACACATTAATGGAAATCCCCAAATAAAAAACCTGTGAACTATTTATTTATCAATCTTACCATTTTTCCTACGGAAATATTTCTAAGAAATGTATTTCTTTTAAGTATACCTTAACATTGTAAATTTCAAAATGCGTGATGCTTATCGCAATAATATATGTATGATCTTTCATTTAATCTTTTGGTAACAAGTAAAATTAAGTGTATAGAAGTTAACAGAAAAAAATTAATCTTGAAGAAAATGCAGCTTATATTTTATTTAAATAAAATTATCACTTTTATCTAGTTTTTCATTTTCAAAACAAATTTGCTTACAATTTCTTTCAAATTATAGCAGATTTCTGAACAAAATTTTTGGGTGAATTTTTTGGACTTAATAAATTATTACACTTTCCACTAATTTCTTAGATAGTTAAAATTGGTCAGGGTTAAAATTTCCATAAAAATTTCTGTTTCGATGAATAGGTCAAAAAGCTTACAACGTTGATTATAATGGGGAACTAACAGATATCATTATATGCATTTAAAAGAACATATGATTCTTTTCTAAATTCCAAATTTTTATCTTTAGAACATGTAAATCAGCTAGCAATGAAATGGATACCTGTCTGTATTATTTTTTTTCTTACTTTTCTGTCATTTCTACATTTTCTTAAAAATGTTTCGCCTGACTACTTTTCTAGATAAATGTAAGAATTAAATATAAATATTTTTAAGGCATAATAACATGTATCATACAAAATGCAGGTTGAATTAAAGTTCATCACTTTCATGCACCCGCTATTGGTTTTTATTTATCATGATTATTATGCTTTGAGATTAACATCATTATACTCTAAAGAAAAACTTGATAATACTCAAAAGAAAAACTTGAAATTTTATTTTAAAATAAATTACTTAATTAAAAAGAAGCATTTTTTTAATCGATTTACGAATAATGCTTTTTATACTTATGAGATTCAAATATATAAATTAGTAAAATAGAATCTTCCAGACTTTATTTTATTTTATAACAATCATTTTACAGCCGACGCAATTCTGAGTTTATGACTATCAATGCTCAACTCCGTAGCCTTGTTATCTTGAACCAAACTCAGAAGACAAGGAGATTCCTGCATCAAGTATTGGGACAAGCTAGCTTTCTTGGAGAAATTTTTGAAGGAACTAACTCTGCTTTGCATGGAGAAAAATCTCCTGAGCTTCCTTCGGTTAGCCTGACGGCAAAGGGATTCAAACTCACGATGCGTCTACCTTTAAGGACATTTTGCTATAGCACTGTGGTCGGTATCAGCTGCGAGCAGAAATTATATCTACCAGCCAACACAGAGGGATTCGAACCTGGGTCACCTCATTGGGAATGCTTTATTTCCTGATCTACCATGGCTCTATTTTCAGGATTGAAAATGAGAAAAAGAAATAAATCTCTCCTATGAATTTCTAAACCTCTTAACATTAGTTTCTGATTTTATAGTTCATTTTTATTTTAACATATTATCATTCAATTTTTATGAAGCAAAAATGGGCTTTGAAATCATTTATTCTGTGAAATAAGTATGTATAATTTAGACAGTTCTTATTGAATCTTTTAACGGGTTACAGTTGATGTCAGAAGAAAAGATTTCCTCTACACTAAAACGATAATATGAATTTTTAGAGCATTTGCCTTTATCTGTATTTATACAAAAATAGATACTTCAACTTTCAAGTTTATGGAAATAAACTGACGTGAGGTACAATGCCTGTATAATATAAAGTTTTTTATAACCTTTTAAGTTTTTTTTGAAATCGGAAACTCAAACGTAAACTCTGTTTCACTCATTTACTCTAATACAAACTCATCTGACAGTATTTTCGTTTTCAGGAGAGTAAAACCTCTTTTGTAACAAAATTTATACAATTCCAAATTGAAATTCAGTATACTTATGCCACGTATTGAATCAATGTACGCATATAGACGATTCAAATATTTTATTATAATACGCATGAATTTTAAATTTACAAAAAAAAAAACATTATAACGACATATAATATGCTCTCAGAAACGTACTTCTGTAAAACTCTCACACACATTTGCAAAGCAAAAACTCAGATATAAACTAAATTTACTTAACAAAACAATGATTTTACTTGAAAATTATAACTTTTGCCACCAGTTACTAATACTTTCTTTTACAAAATCGTAAGAAAACTGTAATAACAATGAACTTTATATTGTTAAAACAATGCTATAAGGACACATGTACTGTACTTCTAATGTACTTTTGTAAGACTCTCTTACATATTTATAAATCAAAGACAAATACAAGAACTAAATTTCACTCATTTACTTAAGAAAAATAGTTATTTTTACACTATTAGAATATTAATTCTAAAATTATGGTAAAATAGCCGTCAACAGTCTGTCCATTCATTTAACCGTAAAGTTTACGCTAAAGGAACATTTTTTACCCTTACGGATTTGAAACCGTTCGCAACAAGTATGGTAAAAAAAATTTAAATACAAAACCATAGGGTTTCTTTAACCAGTTACAACTAGCAAAGTTTCAAAATCATAATAATAAAATTTACTGGACATGAGAGAGCTTACTGGAGAGAGTTTAGCAGTTTTATGGTGCTGCCATCTATGCGTTATTGAGTGAATCACATTCTAATAGTCCATGGTTACAGATAAAGGAGTGAAGGACACTGGAAACTCTTCATGTCTCGAATGGAATACAGAAAATACTTTGGTGTCAACGCTGGGAATCAAACCCCAATTCTTTCGATCAAGAGATTGAAAGATTAGCCTTCTCAGTTGCCCATCGGTTACTCATCAGCAAAGAAGTAAGTGGCTTCCTTAGGGTGGGCCTGGTTGATGCGATAAAAGTCAGGTTGTAATGGTAAACGGTTATTCTCACAATTAACACTTAATATACCATATCATTTATGGTAATTTGACTGTTTTGTTCGAACATGGTACAATCAAAATTAAATAAATTGCTATTTAACCATATTTTTTGAGAAATCTCTAGCACAGTAATAAATAAAACTATAATTTTGCTACCAGTTGTTTAATCTCTTCTGTCACAAAACATAAAAGAACACTGTTTTGTAAGGAAATTGTATAAGGAAAAAAAAAGAAAATACTTAGAAAAAGCAGTTGAAAACGATTTACAGTGTATGCGAGTTCTAATAAAATGTTTTAAGTACTCAATTATATCTTTCAAATGATTTTTTAAAAAAATATATTTAATGTAGTTTTTATTGTGTGGAGCTACAAAAACAAATTAGCTAAAATCAAATTGCTTGCTGAATAAAAGTAACTTATTTTCAAAGGTGTAGGTTTTGCCAATTAATTCTTTTTGTTCAAGCAAAATGAGAAACTTTTTACGAGAATGTCTTACGAAGCAGTCTTTTTCTCCTTCATTATAGTGAATGAGAATTTTTTTCCCGGTAAAAAAAGCAATCAGGTTCTAAATGCTGTTAGGACAGCCAGGGTTGTAAATGTCAAATTAAGCTCAGCTTATGTTAAATGCCAATAATAATTCAAGTTTAATGCAAATATTTAAGCTTCATTTAAACTTAATCCGCAGAATTTAGGTGTGATTTAGATTATTAGGTCAGAAAAATCAAACACTTTTAATTGAATGGGTAGACTTCCATGAACTGAATCGAGAGAAAGGTTCTGGTAAAATTACCGTTCTGTATTACAATGGTATTACAGCAGAAAAAAATCTGGTTAATAAAATCAAAGTATACGATATTTAAATCATTCATATTAGATAATTTTTACGCTCTTATGGTAACGGTATGCCGTTTATCAAAATCATAGTTCTTAATACCACATATTCAATAAAAAATACAAAACTGAAAGTTACATTTATCCGAAGGAATGATTTTTATGGTATGTTCTAAAGTAAAGTATGTTCTAAAGTAATTTCTAAAGCATGTTCTAAAGTATCATGATAAAATGTCCAAATTTTATCACATATAATGAAACTATTTTTATTGTAATTTTATTTAAATCATTACCAAAGCGCTTTTGTAAAAATTACCGATCTCTTTGGTGTTCCCATGGAGGTAGAAACACGGTAAATTTTACCATATACTGGTAGTTTTGAGCATACCTTTGTTCTCAGTGAAGGAATCAATCTTAATGGTTCGAACACCTAACCTTCAAAATGCTATTTATTAAAGGCAAACTATATTTGAGTTGAAAAGTCCGATGGAAATCACTTTTTTTGGTTAAATACATCTTTTTTTTTTTCAATAGATTTGAATTCCTAACCCTTAAAATAGGCGAAGTAGGCAATAGAGTGATTGAATGTTTTGACCAAATTGTAAATTTGTAAATTTCAATTTTTGTCTAATCCGCCATATAAGCAATGAAACAAGTCAAAATATGCATGCCCAAACTTATGAAGCAACTTCATCCAAAGAAATTCCATCCAAAAAATCACATTTTATAATTACGTATCCTTTAATGTAAACTGTTGTTGTTTCTAATGGCATTAGAATAATCCCAATTCACCAGTCATTAGCCTTTTGCGAATTAAGTCAGGAAGGTGTGACTTCCGTTTGACAAAAGAGCACCCCAAGGAGAAAAGTACGTCTTAAATTAGAAACTCACGGATAGATGGCAGCACCACCCATTCATGAGGCCACTTCCTTGATTTAGACACAGATCTAAAGGGAATTTTCTTCAGATCCCCGTATCCATGGTACTGATCAGCGACCGATCACAGGATTTCCATTCCGTAGATTTTATGAGCAAGTATATCGCCTGTTCTTGGTGGGTCTTAGCGTTATTGAGGATTGAACCACGGCTCCTCCAAGCGGCAGTCTGATTCTCCGGCAACTATCAACTTAATCTAAGTAATTTTAAAACATGAATGACCCGAAATTTCAAAGAAAATAAGTTGAAAAATATGATGTTTTTGTAAAAATGCACAAAGAGTAAGATTAACATTAAAGGCATTAACTTTCATCTGCTTTCTTGCATTACCTATTGGGATCATACTAGATTGCACACTCCTTCCTACATTGTCTAAGGGTAAAGGATCCAGATACTTCAACAACAACAAAATGCGTGTTTAACCAGATAATACGCTCTTCTGTCTGGTTTTGTAACTTAAAATAGCACCCAATTAATTGGAGAATTTAAGGTTAGGCAATAAAACTATTGAAATTGATTCCTAATACGTGAAAATCAAATAAATACAATTAAAGTTGCGAAAAGTGTTATCTTTAATTCCGCATTATGCACCGAAGAGCTATTACATTATGACAACCCTCCATCCATAACAATGGGTTCGCCCAGGTTTTCAT
>NC_092205.1:62922842-62937704 GCF_043381705.1 Parasteatoda tepidariorum | reverse complement strand
CGGGTCGTAAGAAATTAATTTTTGTAAGAAGGGGGTTTAACTAAATTTTTCTTGTTTTAAAGTGGTTTATGAATATTTTGAGTGGAATGTCAAATGTTCTCCAGAGTATGGAGGAGGAGTTTATATCTGGGGGTGTATATATTTGGTTACGTAGGCTGGAATGTAGTAGGTCGGTGGAGACTGTTTTTATTTTGCAGGTGGACCACTGTCCTTTTATGTACATAAGTGTGAAGTGTAGGTCTCCACTGGCAATTGTAATGATATATGTAATCTGTAAAAACTGGGTTTGTCCCACTTTTTTTAAATGTTATTTTGAAAATGTAGATTATAAATGCTTAGATGTTTAAAAGTTGAAAGTTGAAAATTGATAACGTTGCTATACGGTCATTTCCTGATCCTTTATGGGCCATTTGAAAGTGTATTGCTAAGAGTAGAGCAGATTAGTAATGTTTTTTAAATTATGTATAGTTTAAGCTTCTTCATCTCAAATTTGAAGTTGATTCCTCTTTTCTGTTTCCTTGCAAGGTGCACATTGTTAGGGGCAGATTTGATTTTAGTGATAAAAATCTAAAAGTAGGTTTAAAGCCGCGTGGTGCCTTTAGAGATTTTGAACTTTAAGTAGGAATTGTTTTTTGAACAGCCTAAGGAAAAAGGAAAGACAGATTTTTGTTTGATACCAGTAATCTAGTTTTCTTGGTTCTTGTTAATGTTTCAAAAAATTAAAAGTATCTTTTAATTTTTTTTGGTGAGGCGATGGTATTGTAATAAATAGGAATTTATTGGAGTTTTTTTTTTGTATCAATACTTTTTAAAGAAGGGTTATTTTTCAATAGATGGCACCACTATGATAAAATTTAAATGCAATCAAAATTATGATATTTCATGAGAAATTTTTATTTATTCTTTTAAAATTGTATTTTTGGGGTAAATTGTGGATATAAATTGTATTAACATTTAAGGAGGCTTGGATTATCACTTTTATGGCGTATTAGTGGGGTAGTAGCTGGTTTTTCTGGTTTCGAGACTTTAAAAAAATGCATATAATGAAACAAACACTTTTATCTAAGAATGTAAAAATATTTTATGAATTAAGCTAATTCACATAATCCATCTATCATACGAAAATAGTCACGTTTGCTCATCAAAGCACAAGAAAAATATCATAGATGCGTCTACAATGCATCAGTGCAAAAAATATTGTGTCATCATAAAAATATATAATTTAATTTCATGGAACTTTTATTGATCTTAATGAGCATTATTAATTTGTTCTTTAGTTTAAAAATATCCGTTTAACTGAGAAACACTTTTTAATTGTCACTAGAAAATCATTCGCTGAATATGTCATTGAAAAATCATTAATTTCTTGAATGTTTTTCTTATTAGCTAGGAACCAGAGATTAAAAGCGAAATCACCGAGTTACAAATTTAGCAAAATTCGCCAAACATTTACAAGATGTCATAATTGTATCCGCAATGCTTCAATGCAAAATTATTATTTTATCATAACAATAATTTATTTTTTTGAAACTTTTATCCATATTAATAAGCATTAATACTTTTTCATGAGTTTATAAATATTCGTATACCTTAGAAATACTTTGTAATTGTCATGTCATTGAAAAACCACTAATATTTTGAATCTTTTTTTTTCATTAGCCAAGTACAAGAGCGTGAAAGCGAAATCACCAAGCTTTAATCTAAACTAAATCCGTCAAGTTTCTTCATCAAAGTATTAATCAGATGTAATAGATGCGTCCCCAAATGCATCAGAATGTTATCTTTTGACCATGTTGTGACACTTAGTTTGTGACATTTAGTTCACATAAATAAAAATATAAAATTTTGAAAACAATAACTCAATTTAAGGAAAGATTAGTTTGACTGAAAAAGTTTCAAAAATCCTTTTTCTTAACATTAAAGAATCTTCCTAATGAGAGTAAAATTGACGACAATTTTGGCTCTGAGATTTCTGCGTGTTACCCAACTGGATACCTGCTAGTGACATTGTCGTAGTTAAAACGCAACATCAACGACGACCCAGACGCGTGTCGTCGCTTTCAAGTATCCAAATAAATTTGTTTTAAATCACATGTATAGTCCTAATCAATTCACTTCCACTTGAGTTGCAAGTACCCAATTAAAAGATAAATATCTACAGTTTTAAGACGAATTTCTTTATAATTATGCGAAACGAAAATACCTCGAGACGTTCTTGATTGAGTGTGACCGATTGTTTTCTCTTTTTTGATTATTATCCAAATATTTTTCAGTTCTGTTTTGTTTAATAAATTCAAAAAAAAAAAAATCAGCTAAGGAAGTATTATTGATGTTCTTTTTTTTAATCTTTTTTTTATACTAATTTAAGTACATCACATCTAAATGGAAATGACGCTAAATACCTACTTATCAATTTTTATTTCTAATGGAAGTAAAAGGCAAGGAAAAAATATAAATTATCTTTCCTTCAAACTTCTCTTTCTTTTATGTCATTTGCAAATAACGTTTTGCAAAATAACGAAAATAAATGGCACAGATAACAAAAAGAAAGCTGATATTGGAAGTGAAAGAAATATAAAGAAGTAAGAAATAAATGTATATATAAATGCGCTTAGATATTTTTTGTGAGCTTAGATATTTAGTTAAATTTCGATATTAGCTTTTCAGAAGTTTTAATTTTATTTTAAGACAAAAATAAATAATATTTCACAAATATTCTATGCGAAGTGTCAAGCCTCAAATTAAAGTTAATATCCTTAAGCAGTTTGCTCCTTTGGTTATAAGATATATGTTAAACATTTTATCCTTTTAGCATTGATTGCAGGGTTGTAAATTATAAAAAACGTAATTTTGGAGAGAAAAAATTAAAAATTGCAGAAATATCGAAAAATGTGCGATGAATAAATATTGATGGAAAAACTCACGTTTAATATGTATAAAAATTCACTCGATTTTGAACGCTCTTGAAAACGTAACTATTCATTTTTCTTACGTTCGTGGCCATAGCGGTATTTTGGGCAATGAAAGAGCAGACCAATTGGCTAGGGAAGCTACGTGTGGTGAAATAGACTTAAGGGTGTCTGTTCCAGCTTCTCACTGGAAGCGCATCGCTAGAGATAAAATCATTGCGGACTGGAATGCTGAATTTATTGCTTCGCCTCGGTCGCTTTGGACGAAAAGGTTTTTCCATCCATTTTTCACCGTTTCCAATGTAAATTCTTTGCAACTGATTTTAAATTGACCCAAATTTTAACAAACCATGGAGATTTTAAGAGATATTTATTTCGTTTCCATCTGCAGATAAGTGGAATTTGTGCTTGCGGTGATGCTGATGAAGATGCTGAACATATTCTTCTTCATTGTAGTCTATATGCGAGAGCCCGAATGAATTTAAAGACTGATTTGAGACGTCTTTCTATTTGTTGGCCACCTGTCTTATCAGAACTGGTCAAAAGTATTGAAAGTCTTGCGGCCTTGCGGAATTTTGTTTTTAATGTAAATTTGTAAATTTTTCTTCTTTCTGTTTTCTACTTACAACTGTAAGCCTCATTTCTGGTGCATGAGGAGTTTTAAGTCGTTTAAATAAAATTAAAAAAAATATGTATAAAAATATGATTTAGAAAAATCTTTAATTTGAGTTCTAATTAAGTTAATAAATTGTAATAGTAATGCATACTTATAACTTGCAGAATTAAGCAAGAACCTTTGAATTCACCGTTCAAAATGGTAAAAATTATCATTGTAATTTTAAAGTTCTATCTCAATTAAATTTCGCTTTTGAAACAGAAAATAAAGTTAATGATTACGGAGAAAACTCTTGAGTTTATGAGCACTTATGTTACCTGTTACTTACGTTCTATGTTACCTACTTATGTTTTATGTAATTACTTGAAGTTTGAAAATTGTTTCTCTTAACATTAATGTCTTGAACACCAAAGGGTAGCAGTTCTGTAAACTCACTGTAAAATATGGTTACTGAAGATTTCATGAAACTTTATTCATTTTTGACGAAATCATTTCTTAGTGTATGTTCCGACTGGATATTTCGTCAAAGTAACGAAAATTATTGTCACTTCTTCGAGGAAACGAATTTCGTCAAAAGTTAAAAAATTCTCTTGTCATTTCATTTTAGATCGCGTAATTCCAATTCTACTTTCGTCACTCTATTGCATTTGGTGATATTTTTAAAAAAAATACAGTTAGGAAACCATTGAAATGCCTATCGCCAACCGGCATAAGACTCCAGTTGAATTTTTACAATTTTAAGTAGTCGAAATTTCAACGATGTTAAATTTCTGATTTACGATAATATAGCAATGAATCCTCTTTGTTACTGTCAAAAAATCGCTGAAACTTACATTTTTCTCTCACAGAGAGCTGCATTTACAATTTTAATTCAAATATCAGTCTTAAATTAGATAGTTAAAAAATTAGTCGGAATTTTAAATCACGATTAATTTTAATTCACAAAAATATGACGATAAATGGTTTTTTTAGCAATAAGAAAAGCAATTGAAAATTCTAATATCATTCAGCAAAGAATTTAGACCATAATTATTGAGTTCTATCTAATTTTAAAGTGGTCATAGTCTTATAAATTCCTATCGACGATAATATTGTGATATATTTTACACGTGGTACTCAAAAAACCATAAGAACTTGTACTCTGAATGACTATTCAGAGTTTTTGAAGTTGTAAACTCATGTTTGTGAAAATTGCAACACCATGAAGGACTTAAGCGAGTGAGCTGAAATTTTCAGGAAATGCAAAATAGAGCATGATATGCAAATGATTAGAATTTCAGACCCGTAGCGCATGCGTATGCTGAGCGCCCTCTGAACGGCGGATGGATCCGAATAAATAGACGGCTGTAGCCAAGCGAGTATGGTTATTGGGGGTTATCTGCCAATGGTAAACGTTAGATTAGTCATTACTTATGCCTGTTCGACGAAAGAGAGCGAGATTTCAACAAATTACGGAGTTTAAACGGGGGAGAATCATCGGCCTTCGTTAAGCTGGATTATCTTATCGTGCAGTAGCCGCTCGTGTGCAGCGTAACAGCAGCATAGTGATGCGTGTTTGAAAGTAGTGGATGGATGAGTGTCGGACAACTCAGAAATCCGGGAGTGGACCCCGAAATGTCACGTCAGCTCGCGATGATAGACACCTGTTCGGCGTTGCGCTAACGGACCGTACGGCTGCCTCTAGACAACTGGCAACACGGTGGTCAATAGCTACAGGTGTTTCATTGTGTGCTTTATCAAATCGTAGACGTCCGGTGCAGCGTGGACTGCGCGCAAGGACTCCTTTATACAGTATCCCCCTCACGCTAAACCATCGCCGCCTTAGGCTGCAATGGGCCAACCAACATAGGAACTGGCTTGCTGATTGGCAGCGTGTCGTGTCTTCTGACGAATCTCGCTTCAATTTGTGGTACCATGATGGCCGCATTCGTGTCAGACGCTATGCCGGTGAACGCCATCTTCCAAGGTGCGTTATCGAACGCCACAGTGGACTAACACTCGGAGTTATGGTCTGGGGTGCCATAGCATATCATGGACGATCTCAAGTGCTACGAATTGTGGGTATTCTGAACAGCAACCGGTACATCAGTGAAGTTCTACAGCCCCAAGCTGTTCCTTTCCTTCAAGCATTGCCAGGTGCTGTATTTCAACAGGACAATGCCCGCCCTCATATTGCTAGGACTGTTCAATCCTTCCTTGCATCGCGACAGGTACAACTTCTTTCTTGACCGGCGTATTCCCCGGATATGTCGCCGATTGAACATGTGTGGGACACTACCACTCAACTGTGTATTAAATTTCATTCAATTATGACGATTCCTTCTTGGTGTTGCAATTTTCACAAACAGTAGTTTATTTTAAGTACTCCAGCTAGACTTAAAATGTTCGCAATTCTAATTGACGATTAACTCAATTTTTTGTTAAAATAATGGTAAAAGTCTGTTTTTAAAAAATGATTGCAGTTTGTAGTGTTATCCGATATAAAGATGCAATTAAATAATTAACAGTAGAATTCTAGCTAATTTAAGTTTTTAATGGCGATACATTTCTTTTGACTATAATATCGCAATAATTGTTTTTATGTAGCAGTCCAGAAGTAATGGAACTTGCATATCTTTTCAGATTAGAGCCCCAGTTGGATTTAAAATGCTCTATCTCAGCGATTACTAACTGGTAGCCCACGGGCCGCACCCAGTTCGCGAAGCCTTTTTTTGTGGCGCTAGAACTCAAATATATTATTTGTCATTTTCTAAGGACAATTTTCGTAAAAACTCTATATGGGTTTAAAATACTTTTCCTTCGTTAAAAAAAAAACTAATTTCTTCGTTTCTGTGAAATTTAACATACCAAAGGTGCAAAAAAAAAATTTTTCTCCGGTTTTGTATCCAAGAAGATATTTATTCAAATACAAAAGTAATTGTGTATGTTGCTCTTTTTTTTTGTATTTTGTGAATATAATTTAGAATGTGCGTATCAGAAATTTTCTCGAAAAAATTTTCCGATTTAACTTTTTGAAACCGCTTTTTTTGGACGAAATTATTTACATTTGTAAGTTTTGCAGTCAGAATTTTTTTAGTATGCAATAAACTATTTTTAAAAATCTACTTCTTATTTTAATCTGTAATTCAATACTTTTGTTTTGTACATCTTGATAAAAATCTGACGGTAATATTAATGTCCTTCAAACATAAAAGAGTCCCATATAAAATTTTGATAAAGTTGCAACCCGCCATTTGACTGGAGTTTTAAATTGCGGACTCCGGCCTCACGTAAGTTGGAAACCTGCTCTGTCTAGATTTAAAATGGTCGGAATTTTGATCGTCGATAAACTCAATTTTGCGATAAAATGGAGATAAATGCTGCTTACATTCATCATAAAACGATTTATGCTTCTTTAAGCATGGAGCATTCCAGCTAGTCAGAGAAGATTTGAAATTTTGATAGTAAGATTTCATTGCTACGATTACAAAAGCAAGTGAATAAAAAAGTTAAGTGCACTGTCGCATTTTGTTGGGTTGGTTACCTATTAAATATGACAAAGATGCCCTAAATGCGTTTGTGAAATATCTTTATTTAATTTGCAAATAATAATTCAATTTCAACAAGAAATTTTTTTTAATATTGAATACTACAGACATTTTCGGTGAAAAAATCTAATAAAAGGTCAAGTTTGACCTAAATGCGACAAACTTATATGAAATCGGGTCGCATTTAATCACACTGACCTTATAGATGCGTTTGTTTTATTTTATTGACATCTATCATTTATTCAATTTTTCTAAAATAATTAATCCCAATCCCATCCTATTAAACTAAGAAAAATTTCTTTATCGATTATACTTATCATTATTAGTTCCATATATTCTATTATAATACTAAAGTAGTTTACACCCAAATGCAGATTTATTCGAGAATGAGATTTTTTCATTTATTTTATTTTTAAATTATAAAATGTAAAATTGTAATTGATCTTAATTTCATCTGATATGTGAATTTATGATAGCTGGAAAAAAACTAATGTGAATTAATTTTATTATTAGTTAAAGTATTAAATCGATTATATTCTCTATGATAAATTCCTATAACTAATTTCCAATTTCAATCATATAAAGAGTTACAATTTGGAAAAAATGGTCCCAATAGCTTAGTAAGGAGATGAGTAATTTTAATTTCACTTTTTGCTTACTTCGCTATATCGTAAAAACTTTTTAAAAAATTAGAATGCATTTCATAGTGTGCCATTGCGGCGGTCACTAAATACAGCTTCTTAACTCGCTCTACTCAGGGGTACGAGGGTTGCTATTTATATTTCTGGCCTTGGCAACAGTAAGTGTTGCTAGGCGACCGCAGACGATTTTAATCGAAAGTTTCATATTTTAAAACATAAATTCAGCAGACGATTTACCATTATAGCTTCATTTGTGTTGTTGGCGTAAATTGAAAAGTTCTTCTCTTTCAAAAAATGGATTTGAATCGTGAACATTTTTGTGCCATTATTTTTCATAACTTTCGAAATGGATTGCCAAGACAAGAGTGCTTCGATGATCGTAATTCTTTATTCAGCGATAAAGCGCCACCCAGCAGCACTGTAAAAAATTGGTATAACGAATTTAATCGTGGTCGATGTTCGATCCAGGACGAATCGCGTGCAGGTCGTCAAAAATCCGTTGTTGTGCCAGAAAAGATCGATGATGTGCGTGAACTGATAGAGCAAGATCGTCATGTGACATACCGTGAGATAGAGGCGTCTTTGGACATTAGTATGACTAGCATCAATAAAATATTGCATGAACATTTGAGCGCAAAAAAAAATTGTTCACGTTGGATCCCGCATAATCTGACAAACGCTCAAAAAAAGGCTCGTGTCGATTGGTGCAAGGAAATGTTGGAAAAATACGTTCAAGGTACATGAAAGGCTGTGTATAACATCTACACAGGTGTATAACACTACATAGTCAACAGAAATCTATCATGGATCTATGCATATGAGCCGGAAACAAAACAGCAATCAACTCTATGGGTCTTCCAAGACGAGACAAAACCAACAAAAGTTGTTCGAGGAAGAAGCACATCGAAACAAATGATTGCCTGTTTCTTCGGCATTAACGGTCATGTGGCAACAGTGGAGTTAGAGCAACGCCGGACGGTCAATTCTGAATGGTACACGACCATTTGTTTGCCAGAAGTCATCGGAGAAATTCGAAAAAAGCAGAAGAACAGTCGAATCATTCTTCATCATGACAATGCGAGCTCTCACACATCGACTCAAACAAAGGTATTTCTGACGGAGCGAAAGATCGAACTGATGGGTCATCCGCCGTACAGCCCTGATTTGGCACCCAATGACTTCTTATTCCCACACATCAAAAATAAATTACGTGGACAACGATTTTCGACCCCCGAAGAAGCGGTTGATGCATTCAAAACGCATGTTTTGGAGTTACCTCAATCCGACTGGAAAAAGTGCTCTGAAAATTGGTTCAAATGCATGCAAAAGTGTATTGATCATCATGGAGAATATTTTGAAAAACAATAAAACCAATTTCGATCCTACATATTTGTTTTTTCATTATTAGGCCGGAAATATAAATAGCAACCCTCGTACTTAACTAAGGTTGTTATAACAACCTATTACGAATCCTAAGGTCCTTGGTTCGAGTCTTGTCGACAGCCAAGAAACATCTTTCTCATGCATATATCTTTCCATATCACGTTTGAGACCAAGAATGTTGCTCAAAAATGCATATATGAATGGGCTAATGCATATATATATGCATTTCCGCTGAATTTTGTGAGACCCTTTTTTAACAGAGTATAACCTTAAAGAAATTCTACAATGATTCAAGAAAGCAGTAAGTGGTTTTTAATTTGAAATCAGTTTCAAAATAATATTTAACATTATTATGAGTAAACTAGCTTTATCCAATGCATCAACTGACATGCATTTGTTTTTATAAATAATTCGTTTTTAAAATGGCTGCAGTTAGAACTCGTAAACTTTTATAAATACACTAGATTAGATACATTTTCTATCTTCGTTCAAGTTAAAAACGAGTAAGTAGCCAACAAATCGGTATATCACGCATGATCCCATTCAACACTGCCCCCCCCCCGCGTTTGTGCATAAGTGTTCACGACCCAATTCAATTGTGAAAAACTTTCACGAAAGCATTCAACACTTCCCAACACTTCCATGCTTTTGGAAAGCACGTTACTTCCCCATTCAACTTTACCCACTCTCCTCTGCTTGAGGAAAAACACGAAAACCTCCCACAGTTAGCTAGCCTGACAGAAAGGGGAATCTAACCCATGATCAGTCTACACAGAGGATATTTTACGTCAGCACTATGGTCGGCTCACGCGGGGTGCGGAATCGACAAGCCATCGCTGGGATTTGAACCAGGTTTACCTCATTCGAAGGAAAACGTTCTATTCCCTGAGTAACATTGTCAATAATTGTATTTAAATTTATCCAGACAAATGCATTTTATCGTAGCCTACTGATTTTGTGTCAACTTGAGTTAGGTTTAAACTGCAATCTCTACCTTGTCTCCTGTCTTAGTACGCAAAGATCTCGAACATCCGATGTACATTTCATTATTTTTAAATAAATGTTTAGTTCAAAATGTAAAGCGATTTAGAAGTCAAACAATATATGAAAATTTTTTTTCTTCCAAAAATTATATTAAAATGTATTTTTTCTGTTCCCTATCTTAACGTGTCAGGGCTGAAATTTAAACTTTGAAATGCATTGAGTTATTTTTTTTAAATAATCAGCTTTAATTTGCAAAACAGCTAAAGAAAGAACTGCTAGCATATCAAATTTTCCGAAGACAGTCAATGCTTTTTAAATGACAATTCTCGTCGATCAAAGTGGTAGCATCTCCAAGTGAAATATATATTTATTTATATCGATGCAACTCATTCTTTTGTTCCAATATAATTTTCGAGCAACAGTTCCAATTGTTTTCTCAATTCAAGAGAAAAGAATTTCAAAGACTAAACATGGTTTTCTTTTCTACATTTTTCTATTAAATTTGAAAATTTCAAAGAAATTTTAAAACTTATATTCATAACTTGTTTCATACTTTTCTTGTTTAAATTTATAATAACTTTTAATGATTTATAATAGTTTTTATTTCTCTGTATATTTAATAAAATGCGTCTGATATGTTTATAGTATATGCAAGATGTTCTGTAACTTTCGTTAATAATATTATCATTTTTTTATAATCTTCGTCATGAAGGAAACAAAATGTACGCATTAAAGGTAAGTCTCATCAATTAAATATTTAAGCAAGAAAAACTATATAAAATCCTAACTATAAATAAGAGCGAAAATCTAGTTAAAAAAACTTGAAAGGCTGCTTGTTTTCTTGAGGTAATAGGAAAGAGAATAAAGGTAAATATTTGGTAAACTCTCAAATTTCACCCGAAATGAGAACTTTTTAAAAAATTTTCGTTAAACTTGAAAAGAAATACTATTTGGAGAGCACTACAAAAAAGAAACTACGCAATCATATACATTCGATCGAACGTGTATTAAAAGAATTGGAAATAATTATAACATATTTTGTTCACAATTATATACTTACTTTTCAATTTCTGAAATATCTTTAATGATTTCGGCAAAGATCTTGGCAGGCTTTTACAGTGTTCAACATTTTTTTTTCATTCTTAAACCATAATTGAATTAATGATCAAATGAGAATTGTTCGTTCTGAAATTCAATTTTACATGACTTCACATCTAGATACCTAAAAAATTCCAACTGTGTAGATAGGATTATTTTGCAAATTTACCTGTTATTCCGTACACTCCGATTTTCAGTACTGTGCATGCTTATCTCAAGTACATTTGCACCAATTTCTGAAAAGCTCACAGATGCCTGTGAAAACATACATGTTATCAAAATTTATTTATTGATATAACATGCATTTACAGGCTTGTGTCCTCAATTAAGGCTTATAAACCTTTCTTCAAATAGTAAGACAGATAGTACATTAGATAGAAGGGCAACAGGATACATCCAATTACAAGATGAATCCAGGATTGTAGTTGTAGTTCATTTACGTCGCACTAGAGCCGCACAATGGGCTATTGGTGACGGTCTGGGAAACATCCCTGAGGATGATCCGAAGACATGCCATCTTAATTTTGATCCTCTGGAGAGGGGATGGCTCCCCCGCTTCGGTAGCCCGACGACCTGCACGCGAAGTCGATCACTTTACGGTAAAACAGTTTAACGAGGACCAATACCGCACACCCTCAGTCCCTACGCAGACTGATCCAAGTGGTCACCCACCCGCACACTGACCGCAGCCAGTGCTGCTTGACTTCGGTGATCTGCTGGGAAACGTGTCTTAACGATCAGTCCACTACGGGACGAATCCAGGATGAAGATATATCCAAGTTAAGAGCTGGATTTGAACCCGCTACCTCCACGTTTTGAATAGTGTTTGACGGGTGATACCGATTGGGCAGGGAGGAAGACCCCCCGTGATCAAAAGAAAGGAATTTTGCAAAGCAAAATTTATTTAGTGGTACAAATACGCTCGACTCTCTTTCTCTGCGATACAGAGTGTTTGAGGGATGACAAATCTCGGTCAAAGAACCCAATTTTGTGAAATTCATGATAGCCATAAGTCAAAAACTCTAAGGTATTGAGTGGAAAGAAATCACAGAAAGAACGGTAGTTTATTTTGATTTAACTGAAATGAAAACATTTCAAATTAATTCTATCTAAAGCTATCAGATTTTACAAAATATTCATCGTAAAATCACGATCGTCTACTTGGGAGTATTATTTAACATCGTTCTCAAATTATTTAAATAATATTCTGATAAACAAAAAAATATTTATAAACTAAAGAAAGAAAACGGTTTTTGTCAGTGTCAAATGAATGTCACACGGATGATAATGAGGCATTATAGATGGATGGATAGATTGATGGATGCATGGATGGATCAGTTAGCTGTACAACAAGTCCTGCAGTTTACTGATCGTTAAGACACGGTTCCCAGCAAATCAACGAAGTCAAGTATCACTGGCTGCGGTCATTGTGCCGGTGGGTGGGTGACTTGGATAAGTCTACACAGGGACCGAGGGCGTGCGGTATTGGTCCTCGTTAAACTGTTCGACTGTAAAGTGCTGGACTTCGCGTGCAGGTCGTCGGGGTACCGAGGCAGGGGTGTCATCCCCTCTGCAGAAGATCAAAATTGGGATGACATGTCTTCGGATCATCCTCAGGGATGTTTCTCAGACCGTTGAAAATAGCTCATTGTGCAGCTCTATTTCGACGTAAATGAACTACAACAACAGCTGTAAGGAGGCCCCAATAAAATATTATGTTAACCAATAATATTTTATTGGGGCCTCCATTTCCACAGAGTGTTGTTCTTTCACTAAACGCTCTGAAGCGTAGTGGGTTCGATATCTCTATGCTGCTTTTCTCATTTTCGTGCTATCGATTCTGCAATTTGACAAAAGGCAAGCTATTCTCGGCATTATCAACATGGTAGTGTGCATTCACCTAAACGAAATATATGCATATAACCAAATATATATCCATGGATATGCCTTGATTCGAACCCACTACCTCTATTTTAAATGACGTTTGAGAGAGGGAAGACTACAATTAAAAAAAAAACACTTTTTTCCCAAGTGTTTACTTACTTATTTATTGTTACACAAGCATATACAGGCTAATGTGCTCATTAAAAAGTACGATTTATTACAAGCTCTTGTTAAATTGAAGAGCAGCCTGCTCAAACTAAAAAAACATAACGATGCATCTATTAAATCATGGAGGTATTGGTTTTGATTTCCACCTTGTCCCTGGACTAATGTTTGAGATATCTTTCTCTATCTTGTGCTATCTGTATTTTTATTAAGAAAGGAGATATAAGCTGAATTTTGTAATTCACGTACAGGATTGCGCAAGTATGCGTAACAATAAATAAGTAAAAATAATAATTATTAATAATTATGTATAACTTATTATTATTCTACTTAATCAAATATTGTTTAATTATAACGTGTTGAAATTTTTAAATCATTTTAAAGAATCAAAATTTACATAACAAATTTCAAAACTAGAACGACATTGGACAAATAGATCTTTAAAAATTGAATTTTAAAAAGTCGAGTTTTTAAAATTCAATTTCTCAGGGACTATTCGATCGATTTCATTGAACATTCGTACTTTGCTACCTAAAATAAAATTATTCAAAATTATATAAAATTTTCTATACGACGTTACAATACAAAATTTTTTTGACTCAGCAAAATAAAAAAAATAAACAAAAATTACTATAAATTATTTTTTGCTTGGAATTATATTTGGTCAAATACGATTAGCATGCGAACTAATTCTAACGCTAACTAATTAGCGAGTTTGTGATCACTCTTTCAGACCATTACGATTTAGTCATTGTTCTTAAAAATCAGATTATTAATTCAAAAGTTAGTAAGAGTAATCATTTCTCCTTTTTTTAGAAATATTTTTAAAAAGCGAAGTCTAATACGATGCACATAACAGTTCTCAAGTTAATATTACAGAAAAAAATATGCAAAAACTCTATAGCTGCTAGCTATAGAGTTTTTGCATATTTTTTGTACACTGCCGTAGTCAGTGATACTTGATTTAAGTAATTTATTGGAAACGGATTCTTACGATCATAGAGACAGAAGAAGGCAGTTGGAATTTTTATGCCCCTTAATGTTTAATTTACTCTTCGCAAATTTCGAAATATCTATGGAAGTTCTTAAAAAAAATAATTCAAATAATATTAGCTGAAAGATTTGATTTAATTATAAGCGTATGAATAATCCTTCATCAGGGTAAGTTAAATCTATTACAAAATGTATTAAAAAACTTTCAGTGATATATAAGAGCTTTACGAATACTCTTAATTAAATATTTGAATCCATGTAGCTTATTAGCCCTTTAATACAGGGTTATTCATAACTCCCTCCGGGATTTCGAAGCGTTATACGAGGGTTGCTATTTATATTTCTGGCCTAATAATGAAAAAACAAATATGTAGGATCGAAATTGGTTTTATTGTTTTTCAAAATATTCTCCATGATGATCAATACACTTTTGCACGTGTTTGAACCAATTTTCGGATTGAGGTAACATCCAGTCGGATTGAGGTAACTCCAAAACATGCGTTTTGAATGCATCAACCGCTTCTTCGGGGGTCGAAAATCATTATCCACGTAATTTATTTTTGATGTGTGGGAATAAGAAGAAGTCATTGGGTGCCAAATCAGGGCTGTACGACGGATGACCCATCAGTTCGATCTTTCGCTCCGTCAGAAATGCCTTTGTT
>NC_092205.1:62870929-62920800 GCF_043381705.1 Parasteatoda tepidariorum | reverse complement strand
TATATATTGGAGGTCATTCCTGACATCAAAAACTATCATTCAAATCGTAAAAATAATAATATTCGGAAATGAGAATAGGCGTATTTAGTATTTTTTTTTACTTTGATGCCTCTTTATCCAACACAACCATAGAAGAGAAATCGAATTGAGTTAAAAGTCATTATATAGGATTTTAAAATATCAAATTCTACAATTTTTTACATTTTGCATGTCATATATATTTCTCGAGATTTCTTAATTTCTCAAAATAATGTGTGACATTTTCGTTGTTGGCCAGCAGTGCTAGACCAGGTCCATGACATTATACTCTCTCAAAAAAATCCAACACCGTCGATGGATCATCTGCTAAATCCTGTTTGGTGAGCCCCAGGCACGCGAGATTTAAGGTGACCACTTCGAAAGCAGGCAAGAATTGTTTGTTCCTGTCTATTAAAACGTTGGGCCAGGGAGCCTCCAGGTCGAGAACTCTGATACCATGGGTGCTTTGGGAGGTCATTTCAAGTGGTCTTGTTTTTGTGTTTTATTTTTGAGAAGATTTCCGAAAAGGTGAGGGGTGCCGACGGCACAAAGGCCTCACAAGCACCAGCTTTAGCCAAAGTGTCCGCAATATCTTTTCCTTCAAGATCGACGTGGGAAGGAATCCATTGCAAATGAATCTGATGCGAAATGGAAAGTGCCATTCCCCACCCACGAATAGTGCCATTTTCGTTTCCGACTATAGCACCGTCTGAAAACAAAAATGTAGGAACTACGGATCAAGATAACGTATTTAAATCTGGAGTATTCAAATCTGCAATAAAAATTAGCAATCCTATATGAAACTTTAAAAATTGTCTCCAACCTTGTCCCTAGGGAAGTGGGGGTCTCGAGTTTTGCATCATTTCGTATATATTTTCAAATTAAACACGTGATTTGTATTTCTACGATTCAATTTATTATTTTAAACGTTTCAATGTATTATTTTTAGGATAAATAAACTAGATAGAGGATAAAGCTATTTTAAGAAACTGCAAATATAATTATAGTAGACATATTTTGCTTTAAATTTGTATCTTTGTCATTTAGAGATGTATTTCTAATAACTAAGGACGAATGGTAGAGTTCAGTTCAATTTGAAAAGTAATTCTTGTCCCATATCACCGATTCAATTGAAGTAATTAAATTTTTAAGGCCAATTGGCTGCCAAATTTGTTTAGTATTTACAAAAAAGTAAGTGTTACTTGGTTATTTTTTTGAGTAAATGTTTCCTAGAGACATTTTTGTGGGAATAGGTAACTTTTCAATCGATTTCTTAAATTTTATCGAGTATATTAGTTAAAGGTGAGCATTTGCGATGCATTTAAATAGCTACGCAGGCATCATTAAAACAAGTTTAACTTATAATTTATCAACCAAAAACGAAAAGTTTTTTTTTCTATTTTCCCTTTTTTTATATTATTTTTTATTTTATTTTCTTATTTTAATGACTGTTTAATTTCAACTAAAACTTTTGATTTTGCCTTCAAAATATTATCTTTATTCGAAGATAAATATTTGGACTCCATCACTCACTTTTTTTTATGCTTTAAATTTACTATTTATCTTTAATAATTTATTAAAGTTTACGCTCAATTTTCTAAAGAAAAATCTAATAAATAACATTAGTAACAAAAGAATTCATCTTAAATTTCAATAATTCAATAGTTGTTTAATGGTTTACTAACCTGATTCATTATTCTTTGGAAGTTTATGTCAACTGAATTACACTTAAAATATGGCATTTTTAATAAAGGTTAATCTTTGGCAAGTGAAAAAATGCATCCAAGAAAGAGTTTAAATATGTTTTCAGAAACTGATCATGTGATCTATCATTAACAAATCGAATTTTGCAGCTCCATCCTTCACTTACAATCCCGAACAAACATTGATCTTGCTTTAAGTATTGAACAAACAATGTTTAATAACTGCACGAAAATTCAAATAAAGTGTCAAACCTGTTTTTCTTTTAAATTTGTCAAATACTATTATGTCAAAACTATTTTTCTTCCTAGTTTAAGTAAAAAGGATAAAATATTAGATGAGAACATTGCGGTTAAAAAGCAAACATAAAATTTGTTAAAATTAAAAAAAATATTTATGATTTTCAATTTTTTTAATCATTTAGTAAGGTCTTCAAAAATAAAAAGAACATGGTTTTCTTTTGATTTTTACATTTATTGAAAAAAATTAAGTACATATTGTATTGAATTAACACTTCCATTTAAAATTATCTATTTAATGATTTATAAGAATATTAAATGAAAATTATTTAAAAAATACTTTGCAAGAAAATATACTATTAGTATATAAAAACAACTTCTTAAATCAAATTTAATCTATCGAATAATTAATAAAATTAATAGCACTCGATTTGAAACAATTACAATCATTGTTCTACTTTTACAAAATTGCAGAAAATGTTTAAAAGAAAAACTGCTTTTTTTATTTAATACTCTTTATCCCCTTACAAGAAATAAAGTTCTTTTAAGGTTGTTTTGAGGTTGACAGTTGTAAAAAATACACCTGATGTAGAAAATGAGGTTATGTTTTGTACTAAGAATAGCCTTATCAATAAATCTTAGTGTCAAATTTATTTACATATCATAAAATTAACATTTAGAAATGCTTTTGGATGAAGTCGAGGGAACTTATTCGCACCTCAAAAATATCTATTTGCTTAAAGTGTAAACCTTGGATCCTCAAAACAACCTCTTTAAGCTGTTTGCTCTAAAGTGGATTTATATCAACATCTAAATAACCTCAAGTGCCGACCGGACTGTGTAGGGGGCAGGGAATTGTCCTTGAATCAGAAAGGTCCTGGGTTCGAATCCCGGGCAAGGCATGGATGCTTCTTTCTCTCTCTGTGTGTTCTGTGTCCTTTCTCCCTTGCGTGTGAATGTGACCCGCCCTATATACGGGTTGTGGTTGCGTGAATGGCGTGGCAGAAGTCGAATTCCTGGCCATAGATGGCGCCACTGAAAATCAGGAACAATCGCACCCCCTCTGCCTGAACAGGCATACGACCAAAAAAATAAATAAATAAGTAACCTCAAGTGCGTATAAAACAACTTCATATACTTTGATTTCAAACCTTGGGAGGTTGACTTTTAAAGGTTGTTTTTGATGTCAACTTCAAATAAAATCAAACTTAACACTTAAAACAAAACTCAAAGACATCTTAAATATTTGCAAGGTTGATTTTTAACTGCTGAAGTTTTTAAAAACATATAAAGTTTTACTCTTCACTCGTTTTTAAATCTCACGCAATGACAATTTGTATTACAAATCAATAATTTTTCTTTCAGTTTTCTCCTTAAATCTCACCCAAGAGTTGAGGTAGTTGATATCATTGAATGTATTTTTCCGAAACAATTCGAGCAAGTAATTTTAGATTTTTGACTAAATGAGTATATAATAAGATATTTGATCATTCTCAGAAATTTTTAAATCCTGTTTTATGTATTCTTTCGCCCTTTGAAAAAAAATTTTTTTTCTTCTCCTTCAGAGTGAAAAGTAATTATATTTTTTGCATGTATTTTACATTATTTATTAAAATATCAATTCCTTAAAATTGAATTAAACATTTTCATGGAAATGTAACGACTCTTAAAGCAAATCTTGTCATAAAAAGTTTCAAACAGTAAAATGCAAATGTATTTCTTCCTGAATGCTGAAAGACAACTTGTTTGCTGATAAAATGTCTCGAACATATAGTTTCTTTAAAAAATAGTTTATTTTTAAATATGAAACTAACTATACTATACAGTTAATTGCATTTCGTAATATTTTTTATAAATTCTTTTGAAAGTTGAAATTGTCTAGAATTTGATCGATATATGTAATCGAAAGGCCACTGGTCCTTGACCTATCGTCATTTGACAGTTCGATGGATATCATTATGAATCGGTCGTAATAAGAACGGTCTTTCGTAATAAGACGAACCGTAAGGCAAGTCATGCCATTGCGAAATGAAGATTTATTTTTTACTGATCTTCTGACCGAAATGTTTACGGCAATTTAGGAAACATTTTTATCGATTATTAAAATAATTTCCTGTCTGGTTTACAATAGATAAAAATTCACCAAATAAAAGCAATCAAATTTACGTTTAAATACATTTAAAAAATAAATATTGTGTGCTTACTAATGCTTGTATTGTTAAAATTGTTTATCATAATTAAAAAATTATGTGATGATGTAGTTTATATACACCCTGTTAGAATTTTCATTCCAAAATTACGCTAAAATCAACGGCAGCAGCCTGTTCATTCGATTTACGGTGAAGTTTATGATACAGTTTAAGTAAAGTTTAGATTAAAGTTTTGCTTAACTTTAGTATTTCTAACACTTGCGGTTTTGAAACTGTTTACAACTTGTATGGTTGAAAAATATACTCGTATGTAATTTCAAGAAATACTGAATTTTGAGTTCATGAACACTTTAAAGGTTGTAAGTATATCGTAACACCATGATTATTTTACTTATTTTATGGGCAACAGTTCGTTGGTGAAGAAGGTTAATTTTTTCGGAGCTCCATACATTTGGTGAATAATTATTATATATTTGAACTATATATTTGAACTATATAACTAAATTCTAGTGTTAAATAATGATAGAGCATGTTTTAAACATGTACCAAATACTTTTGAACCATTATTAGGAATTTTAAAGTGAATAATTGTTCAATTTCAAGATATGGCGGGCTGTTTAAATATACTGCTGAAATGTGAGCACTTGGCGGATTGAATAAACTTACTGATAATAGCCTACTTAATGCGAAGTAAGTTTCAGTCTAATGAAGAATATTGATTGTGGATGATTATTTAGCAAGTAATTTCAATTTTTTTGTCGGATTGATTTGAGCATGTTTAAAACAAATAACTAATGCTTTCGGACAATTATTAAGAATTGAAACGTGAATTAACGTTTACGTCAATTCACATTACCTTAACGTTACGTAAACGTGTAGTGGAACTGTGCAGTTTCACAATAGTGACGACGATATGGTTGTTTATTTACAAATATTAGTGAAATGTCAGTTTGAATTAACCTATTGATCATAGCCTATGTAATACCAGGTAAGTTTCAATTTGATCAAGAATATTAACTGAGGCTGATTATTTACCAAGCAATTTCAATATTCTTGTAGGATTGATTAGACTAATTACTCCTATAAACTGTTATAAAATGCAGTTTTGTTTTCAGTTGTATAATAAAGATATTTATGTTCTCAAAATTTTTACATGAATCTCTCAATTGTATTAAATAATTTTATAATATTTAACATCTATTCACTTCGGTTTTGCAAAGCATACATCGAATTCATATTATTCATATTAATAATCCATCAGTTCTGCATGTATGCTTGATTAACAAAGAAATTTTAACTTAAGAATTATCTTATATATGCATCGTAACTTAATGATTCTTACTTCATATTGTATCGTAAAAATAACTTTCATGATTATAGCGTGTATTATATCTTACAGTAATTATAGATTTTAGTGTTACTGATGAGTAATTATAGATTTTAGTGTTAAAATCAACATGGTAACAATTTCTTTACAACAAGTAATTTCTTTACAACACATTGGCGTAAAGTTAATTCCACCAGTTTTGGCGTTAACATAAGCTATTTTTTTACAGTGCAGGTAATTCACTTGCTCTTCTGTTAAGTTTCAATTAGATGAAGCGACCCCCGATGGCTGAGTGGATCGAGCGTTCGCCTTCAACGGATTTGAACCCCAGCGTTGACTGATCGGTACGAATCCGCATCCGACTTGCACCTATCACAGTGCCTGCACAAAATATCCTCAGTGAAAGACGGATCATGGGCTAGAAGACCTTTGCAGTCAGGCTAACCATGGGAGGTTACCGTAGCTTCTTCTCCATGCAGCGCAAATGCGTGTTAGTTCCATCTTAATGTCCACTACAAACGCAAATTTCTCCCAATAATTGATCCAGGAGTTCCCTTGTCTTCTGGATTGGGTTCAAAATTACAAGGCTATGGAGTTGAACATAAGTAGTCGTAAGCTCAAAAAATTGGGTTGACTGTACAACGGTGGTTATAAAATAAAATTAGATGAAGCAAATAAATATTTGCTTTTAAAAAAATTTCGAAACACCTGGATTCTGATAAAAAAAATAATAATGAATTTTGGATAGGCTATAGTGCATTACTTTTCATTCAAATCATTTAAAATTAGAAAAAAATTAATTATTAAATTAATTAAAAATAATAATTTAAAATATTTAAGTAAAGAATGTCTGTATTTTCATTGCATTTTTGAAAGAAATGAATGACACAAAAGAAGTCAACAATTCTTTATCTTTTAATAGAACAATATTTTACAATCATATCTGGATAATATAAACTGGAAATCACTTACATCATGTTTTTTTCACATCAATTATCATCTAACAAAACATCAAAATGTCAGAATGCTCCCAGACATCCGTTTTAATCAGACGGGAATGGCAGACACATTCACTGCTGAAAACGCGCATTGTGTTCAGATTCTCAAACAAAACTTTTATAACTGCGGTGACGGGGAGTGCCAACGCATCACAATTTCAACTCCAATAGTTTTCTACTCCAGAAATCATTAGAATACAATTCTAATGCCTTATTATATGTTAAAGCGCTGAAAAGTCTGATGGAGTCGATTTTTGCATGGCTTACAAAGGCGAAACTTAACGACCAATAGGAAAATTGGGCTGTAAATAAGTGTGAACTTTTATGAAGGAAACTATATGTAGTCCACATTATCTTCTAAAGCTCCAAAGACAATGTATTAAAAATACATCTGGTTATAAATACTTTAAGTCCATGCTTTATTCAAAAATTTCATTGGGAATAATATATTCGTTTTTAGATTACATTACAACCATCAAAATGATTTATGAGAAATCTAAGTTCTATATTGGTCAATTTATTTTAAGCATACAGCACATCTAATCAAAAGGAAAGAGTGCATTTAAAAAACATTGAATAATATTTTGGATAGATACTTTTTTCTTATATTTTTACATTCTAAAAATTTTTATTTTTATTTGATATGGGGCAAACATTAAAAATATAAAATGAAACACTCCAAAGAACAGATTAAAAACTTGAATACTACCTTTATGAAAATATTTTTCCCTCGGTTTTATGTATTATGGAATAAGCAAGCAAAATCAAACGCTTTATAAACAATATAATTCCGATTCATCAGCTGATCATAAATTGTGTATTCATGTATTAATAAATCATAATTCGTCACAAAAGCCTATATTATTTTAATGTTATAGATTTTGAATTGTATTTTAAATATTTAAATAGCTCTTCAGCTGAAAACAAACATCTTCAGTAGCGTTAGATACATCTTTTTCCCTGGGATTAAAATTTTAAATTAAAATCCAAAATTACAATATGGATTTTGATAGAAAAAAAGTCATTTGAAAATATTGGGTCCTACCTTTTTGAAGTTTCGATGTACTTGAATTTTAAGAAGTATTTTATAGTTAGATCTTTCACTCAAAAAAGATATAATGCACTTCAGAGCCAGATAGTAGTGTTATTATGCATCACTGCTTTATTCCACTGCTTTATTTCAGAAAATTCTTAAGTTAAAAGTCATTATTAGCTCATTTATTCATCGTAAACTTAGACTGTTATTTAGCAACATGAATAAAAGTTTTAATGCTTAAAGTTTTGAGTTGATCATAAAACCTAACCTAACCTAAATATAAAATCTTAAGAACCCAAGCAAATAATAACTTCGGAAAGGTAGAACTCAGAAATTTTGAGTTTTTTCCTCAACTCAATATCTATAATCTTAGATACATGATTTTAAACTTTAATTCACTGTTGATTAGTAAAGAGAATATTTTTTTTATAATTTATGTTAAGGAGGTTGTTTATGTTTGTTTTGAGCTGAAGAGAAATTTTTAAAATTCACTCAAATCTATATCATTTAAATAAGGGCAGCATAAAATAATACAGGAGACGCAGTGATGATTTATTAGAGTACGGTGCTTGAATACATAAATTATTATTAGGTGATAAATCGCAACTAAACTTTATAAATGTTGTATTTTGTTCAGTTTGGAGTAAAAGTTTTCGTTTATGATTTTTACTTTAAAAAGATATAATGCACTTCAGAGAAAGATAATATTTTTATTATGCCTTACAAAGCCTAATGACAATTTTTACTCTTTTATTTCAGAGACTCGTTGCACTCAATGATAATATTAGCTCAATTACTCAATTTTTAATAGTTATTTAATGATATAAATTAATGTTTAATTTTTTTTTTCATTTTCAGAAAATTCGCACAATTTGGTTTAAAAATAATTTAAAATGTTGTTACTCAGACATTTTAATTGAATGAAAAGTCATCTATGTAAATATTTTTATAAAGATATATTTATGCAAGATATATTTTTACGAACATGCTGAATCCATATTGACTCTAAAATGAAAGCTCCTAAATTTGTTTTAAAAACAACACAATTTTGTGTACAGCTTCTTCAGTGAAAAGTAACTGGAGTAGAAACTTTTGGAATTGGTACAAAAATCATACAATTTATGCATGCGTTATCGAAAGTGATGAACGAATAATCAGAATAAAAATTCTCATCACATATCTCAGATAGATTTTATTTTAAGAAAGTGCATAACTTGTGCTCTGTGTATTTAAGATAAAAAATCTTCAATAGTGTAATAGAAATTAATTCTGCAATTTCGTTCATCAAAATCACTTCAGTTTCAAGAAGGCAAAATAATTTGGTAGAATCCGATAAAAAAAACAATATAAAAATCAAAAACTGTTTTTATACTGTAATTATATTTTAATAGAATAATTATTTTTGTAATTAATCTAAGACATTAAAATCACTAAAGTAAAAAAACATAATTTGAAAAATAATTATGTTTTATATTATTCTATTTTGAATAAAAGATATGCTGCTGTACAAAACATTTTGGAGATCGCTAAACCATAATATAGTTTTAAGTAGTTGTAACCTTAATATGGTTTTAAGAAAAATAATAATTTTTATTTTTAATTATATACTATGGTTTAAACGCATTGGAAAAATGGTTGAATTTAAAACCATTTTAAGGTTGGAGTAAAATTCCATGTCAATTTGGGTAAAGGTGTGATGCTTTAGAGGTTACCTTTTTTTCTGCGAATTAAAAGTAAAAATAATTCCTAATATGAAAGTAATTTAGTTTAAAAAATGTAGTAAAGTAAAGAGTTTATTTTCGTTATATATATTTCTCAAGTAGTATTTATACAGATAAAATTTCTTTTCGTTAACTCTATATCTAACTTTCCTGAAACTGTAAATTACCAAAAATTATATTTAAAACTAATTGGTAATGGCTAAATGTTTTTAAAGTAATATTTAAAACATAATATTAATCAAAAAATTTTACCACTGTTAATGTTTGTTAGTTTTTATATATTTACTACACCATAATTTTATTTTCATAATTAAGACAAATTAAGAGATTGTAAACTTATTGATAAAGTTTATCATTATTTTATCACAAAAGGATGATTTATTTGGAATTTTCGTATGTGAACTAGAAGTTTGATAAAAATTTTCGCATAAATTATTTACATGCTTAATTTAAAACTTATATATTTTTCATGTGATTCTTTAATTAACATTTTTCTATAAACAGTGCGCTACACTTTTATAGATTTAAAAAATACTTTATTTTACTGTTATAATGTATAATAACGTTTTAATTTTTTAAAAAATAAAATAATTTTTCGAAATATCATTTGTGACTTAATTATAATTTAACAGCAAGCCTTATATCTATGTAGAGAATAATATCTAAAGCATTTTTATTGGTATCTCTTTTGGTTTTTTGCTAGTTAATATACTAATGATAAAAAATTTCTAAATACTACCGATATGCTAAGTTGATGCCACTTGAAATTCTTTGTCAATATATAAACCTTTCTCAGAAGGAATTTTTTTTTCATTATAATACTTCTTATTATTTTTAAATTAAACTCAATTCACCACACAAATGTAATCCGAAATTAACTTTTAAAAAATAATTATTCATCTAAAAAACGTTCTGTGAATTTTCTGAGAAAAAGCAAAATAATTTTTCCGCAAGACAAATCATGCTAAAAAATATCGTAAAAAAATAATAGTGCTCAAGACATTAACCTTACCCAACGGTAAGTTACACTATTTATACAGAAATAACTTAAACAGTTATCTCGAACTATAAATTTTATATTTTGTTGATTAGTCATAAGAACGTACGAGTCACTTAAAAAAACCTAAGTATTTAAATAAATACTTAGGTGATGTGTTCTGCACTTTTTGTAACCCTTGTTTTATTTTTTCATGTTCAAACATAATATTAGACTATGTCAAATCGAATATTAATTTTAATTGATAGTTTGGTAATGCTATAATAATGAGTTATTGCAAAGCAAAAGTAACTGAAGTCATAAGGAAATAATATTACCATGCACGAAAAAAAATTACCATGCACGGCACTATATGGTCATAAAATTTTTGGTAGAAAAAGAAGCATAATTCTGGTAATAAAACAAAAATATGCAGCATCCATTCATTTGGTATTTTTTTCCATACCTATGGTAACGATTTACCAGAAATTCCGGTTTTCAAATTTCTAATTATTATTATCACACATTTAGTAAAAATTACTTATCTAAAAAGTATATTAAACCGAATTAATAGTTTTTATGCCACGTTCTATACTATCATGATAATATTACCGAATTTGACCCCATTAACGAAATTTTATCATATATTTTAAAAGATATTTTATTATTAATTTTACCGAAATCGTTACCAAAGCACGTCGGTAAAAATTACCGAGTTTTTAATGCTCTCATAGAGTGAGAAACAAAATATATTTTGATATATTCTAGTAGTTTTGACCATACTTTTTTTCACTGTGGTTAAAGCACAATGTTTAACAGATTTTTTCAATAAACAATTTTTTTTAACACATTGTGAATAAATTTTATTATTAATCAAGCTTCGCCCTCTACATAGGTAAATAACTATTTCACATTTAGAAATTACCATTTTTTGCAAATATTTTAAATAATTTTTTAGCATGAAAATTAGTTAATGATACAAAAATATAAAGGAATTAATATTTTTTAAACATTCAAAAACTAAGATAGATTACATATACGTTCGATGTCTTTTGAATCAAACATTCACGCATTTAACAAGCCACAATAAAGCAAGTACTAAAATCACAGACATTAAATAATGCATGCTTTCAGTCCTGTAAATTACTTATTAGAGATTTATTTGTATATAAAATATGAAAACCTCTAATTTTATCAAGTTTACCTATATCTGACTTTTTTTCGTTTTTAGTGCTGTAGAGCAGTGGTTCTTAACCTTTTTAAGTCGCGACCCAAACTTGAGAAATATGTTCATGTCGCGACCCAAAAAAAAGTCAAAATTAGGCTGAGTAAGCCACAATGACTTCTTCTAGGAGGTGTTGCTATTACTTATTATTTGGTGTATTACTAACTTTTTTGGTTCGACTCAGCGCGACCCAAGAAATATGCGCCGCGACCCAATTTTGGGTCGCGACCCATAGGTTAAGAACCGCTGCTGTAGAGCACATAATTTGAAATAAATTGCATTCGTAAAAAAATTAGGATAACTCTAACAGAGAAATGAAGAAATTGGCAAAATATCTTTTTTTTTTCTATTTCCTTCATCTTCTATTTGCGCTTCTATTTCCATGTTTTTTAATCTGACAAACTTATTACGAAAGAATTTCAAATCATTTTTGAAAAATTGCCTGTAAGTGTAAGTATATTTAAATTCGCTAGTAGCTTAATATTTTACATTTCAAGTTTTATTCAGTATTCTCTTGAATTTTTACTTTCTATTTTTACTTGATTGTTTTACTTTGCATTTTTTATTTTTATTTTACGTATTTTCGTTTCAATTTTTTGGTGCTCCTCACACTATTGTAATGATATGTTTTGCTTTGGCTATACTATTACAATATTAGAAAGTAGTATTCTTTTCAGATGTAATCGTGTGAACTGATGACAAAATTATATATTTTCCTTATTTTGTTTTATTTGCCAAATACATACCTATGTATTTCTTTTTTAAAGTTTAAAATTCTTAAAATTTATGAATATTTTCTTTTAAAGAAAATTAAAAAATTATTTCTTCTCCTTTAAGAAATCTTTATATCTTTTTCCTTGATTTCTCTATATTTTTAACTTATTTTATGAGTAGTAAATAAATTTGTTATTATTTTTCCAAAATTTCTTCATTTATCGCTCTTTACTTTTATCCTTTTTGTCTTTATTATGTTATACATATAAACTCACTGAAATACGATACTAATGCTAGCATATCTAAAATATTTTTTTGAATAACTTACTCTTTCCACCATAAATATATTATTACTCAAACAAGAAAATATTACCTCTTCTTCAGTTGTAATTTTGAATTTCATACTTATATGTCTTAAATAATATGTGTTATTTTGTTTTAAATATTAACGAGAAGTGATCAAGAGCATCTTAGAATAATTTAATTCCAAAAATACGATTAATTATATATCATTTATGCATTTTTCATTTTTTAATCTTTTGAATTAATATTCGTTATTATATTTCTTCTTATTTTCAATATTATTAATTTTATAATTATATTTCTTTTTATGATAACTGTGTACGACAATTCAAATGTGACTCAATTTTTTTTCACTTGTAAATTCTACTTTTGTTCTCATTAATTTTGAATTTAATAACTTTATGCCCTTAATTTAAAAATTTGAAATGACTTTACGTCATTTTTTTTAAAAAAAATTATATACCTCTTGGAATAATTTTTGCATGGGGTTAAGGGTTCTAAAACGTTGCATATTTTAAAACAACATTTCATTAAAAACTCAACGGTTTAACAAATAATAAAACATTAAACATTTAAAAAAATAATTAAGTAAAGGTACACCCATGGAAAATTGTTAAATTTTCTGTACTAAACTTTCATAATTGAATAAACAGCAAGGAAACTGCAACTGAAAAAAAACACGAATTAAACATAAATCTCTAGTGTATTCATCGAATTCTACCAAAGATTACATTTTTTATAAATGCAGCATGCTTACCATACAGTAATAAACTCACACACTAAACATGTTTTTATAAACGCCCTAGCGTATCATCACTTTATGTAATTTATCAACTTGTGGTAAATACCTCTGAAAAACCAATAGACTAACAGGAAACTTCTATCTAATTATATAACAAAGTGTTAACTCTTCACATTCATAAGACTTTGGAATTCGTATCACAAACAACACTATGACTCTTCAAATGATATGTTAATCACAAAGTCATTGACCAAATATACAACGTTATACCATCAAATCAATTAAATAAAAGTTAAATCATTATGTTTATTATGCATATGTTACTTTGAAAGTCACAAGTTTTATGATATTTTCCAGTGTTTTTCAATATTCACATACTCGCCTTATGGAATATCTGTAATACTTGTTTTATCTGATTTGATACAAAATTTTTGATGCTTACAGAATGTACATACTCGTTTTTCCTAGAATAAATGTAATGCGTATTTTATCCGATTTTATACTCAATTTTTGATAATTAATTTTTTATATACATTCCTAATATTCGATTTCAATAAATTAGTAGCATCATTAATGTATGGCATATAAAACTGAACATCCTTATCGAGTTATTTTACTAGTTTTACCTGGTTAACCAGTGATTAATATACTGGTTTTACCTGGTTAATAGTAATTAATTCTAATAATCACGTCTCAAAAATTCATATTAAACCACTTGCCAGTTCACAATTGGTAAAAAAATTATTGTAGCTGGTGAGTAAATTCCTTAAAATGTTGAGTTTTAAATTGAACTATGCTTGTTCATATGATTATGTCCTGATTTAGAGGTGCGTGAAGTGAATTGAAATCAATAATAATATTTTTCTTCCATTTTGAATGAAACATTCATACTATTTTATAAACGCAAAATTTAGTACACCTACTTTCTTAAAAATTGAAACTTTGTACCATGTGATGAACGCAATAAACTCAATTCAATATATATTGACTCGATATGCCCTCTACTAATGTTTTCTTAAATTAAGTTCCATTTCATGGTATTTTTTGCTGATTTTTTGTAAATTGTTTTATTTATTTTTTTTAAATTTTAGACCATTGCCTTTTGTAGATCAAATAACGATGCATAACAAATATTCCTTACAATTAACAAAGCGAGCGTGTGCATATTAATATTCACTGGAAATCGTGAACATACACTAACATAAGTAACATATAATTTATATTTCATTTCATAGCATTTTTTGTGTGAGCATCATCATCACAAAAGGTGTTCTTGATAATTGCATTCAGTTTTCATTCACTCACTTTACAGACTATATCGTTACTTCAATATATTTGATTTCAAAATAAGTATTTGCCATCTTTGTTTTTAGCCTTAAGAATGAAACACGTATTTTAATACACAGAAATTGTACTCTTTGGTAGCAGGAATTCGTATTTAATGACCCATGTTTGTAGCACACATAATTTGAACTTGTGAAGTTCACTGAAAAAATTAATACATTTTTATACGTATTCTGTAAACAACAGAAATAAAATAAAAAATTAGCTCTCTGCAGCGTAAATGATATCTAATTATAATCTACAAAATATGGATCAAAATGATTAATCTATGTAATCATTAGTTTGGATATTGATTGCTTTTAATTTAAATTTAAATCTTGAAGCATTGTTTCCAAAACATGATTTTTTTATAGTATAATAGAAGAAATATCACAACTTTAATATTTTATGAAAAAAGAAACTTTTAAATTTACGTAAATTTTATTGCCACAATTAAACGTAAAATTTGCAACAACAAATTTCAAAATAATTCTAAAGGTGATTTTAATGCGCAATAAAATTTAAAGTACACCGGAGTTTCATAACATTTGGGGAGGAAAAATTAAAATGTTTCTTTAACCATTCATTTACTATTTGGTTAATTAAGCTTAAAGTCCTTCAAACATCTCAAAACATCCATTTAAGAGGTATTTCAAACCCATAATAATAGTTTAAAATTTAAAAGTAATTTTTAACTATTAAAAATTAAAGTACTTTTTTAACGTGATGTATGCTTTATTTATTTTCAAACTAGTTTGAGCCTGAAACCAAATTCAATTTATTCATTTTAATAACCAATTTCTTACGGAAAGCCACTACCTGTAAAGGTTACTGTCTTTATATTGTAAATTATTCGTATCTATTTTTAGTACGAAGTATAATAGGCAAACTAGAGCATGCTAACGATTATTTTATATTGAATTATGTCGCTTCAATGTGCAAACAAAAAAAGTGATTAAAATCCGGAAAAATCATCCCTGTATTGACGCGTGATTTCTGTTATAATATAGACTATCTACTAATAATATAAAATTTAAACACATAGTCTCATTATTGAAAAATTTAAAAATCATATGTAATTTAATTCATCCGAGTTTTTTTATATTTGAAAATAAGTTATTAAGAAAAATATAAGTATTTGAGCTATTAATGAAACCCTGAGAATGAATATTTTGAAAATGCAATCACTTTGGCACCCTTTATTGATGATTTGGCGGTGATATTTACAATTAAACGAAAAATATTTCAAGTATCTAAATAAAGAATTTAGTATTGATAATTAACAATATTTTATTCTCTTTTACGGTGCTTTTATTAAATAATTCATAGTTCTACGTGTGAGTCACCTAATTCGTCTTTAGTGAAGACAGTTGTACTGAACTTTTAAAGGTAATACAAATTAAAGCACAGAACTATTATTTCATCACCATTAACGGTTAATTTTTATTATGTGTTCATGTAAAAAATGCAACTAAAGTGAGTTTGGTTAAAAATACATTTAAATATATGTATTATTATTCCAAATTAACCAAAATAAATAAAAATGGGAATAAAATGTTTATAATATTTTCAAGAAGAAAACATAAGTCTAGAATGTTGCATTATTAAAATAAACCTTAAGAAGTGAAACGGAGAAACGTACTAGACCTAAAAATTCTTTCATCACGTTGCGTGAGCAACAATTAAGATTCTATATTACTTTTTTGTATATACAGATATAGTTATGTTTAAATATATGTTACATATTTCAAACAATTATATACAAACATTCGTTTTTTTTTGTTGTTTATCTATGTTTCGAGCCATTCTTTAGTAGACTGATTTTCCAATAACAGTATTGTTTCCGCAAACTAATTTAAATTTAAAACATGATTTCTTTAAGAAAAATGCACAAAGAACAAGCTAATTTTTAAACATAAACATTTTCTTTTGTTCTAAATATATTAAACAAAAAAAAATTATCAAATTAAACATTTCACGATAAGTTAAGAAAATTAAATACTTAACACAAAAATAACATTCAGCTTAGAAATAATTTTAAATTTGCATAACAATGTAATATCTTAAATTCTCTAATTTCTTATATGGTACTCAATGCGAATTAGAAATAAATTTCGCAATGCTTGTGATTCAAGATATAATTAAATTAGGACTTTTTTTTGTTTTTGTGGGGAATAGAAACTAATTTGCGAGGATACACATTTAATACCTATCACATAAAATTATTTAACAAGGAAAGAACTGCATTATAAGATGATGACTAGTACGCTGTGAAAAATTCCAGATAAAATTACAGTAAAAAGTACCGGAACTCAGGGTGCCTGTACATTATATCGTAAAACTTGTCTGTACAAAAAATATGATACACCGTAATTTTTCCAGTTTAGTTTTTCAGACTGCAAAATCGTAGAATCAAAGTATTTAAATAAATATTACTAAAAAATATTGTAAAAATTGTAAAACCACAGAATCAAAGTAATTAAATAAATATTGCCATAAAAATACTTTAAAAAATTAAATATTAGTGCAAGAAATTCCGTAAAGATGTATTTTCACAGTATTGTAAAATACAATATGGTAAAAATGGCATTTGATAGCACTGGAAAAATGCATTTATGTGTACTGTAAAATCACAGAATCAAGGTAATTAAATAAGTACTACTAGGAAAATTCTGTAATAATTCGGAATTTTTTCAGCATCAAATTTTAGGCAAATATTTCATATACCGTAATTTTTTCAGAAATATTTACTGTAAAATCATTAAATCACGGAGATTAAATAAATTTTACTGTAGAAATTATGGAAAAACTTTTACGTTAAAATGGATAATACGGTAGCTACACTCAGGTTTCCAGTATTTTTTTCCCCATTATCTGATCTGAGATTTTTTACAGTGTAAAGATCATTAAAGATTTTATAAAAATTTCTTCAAAAAATACATAAGACAGCAGACATTCACTATAATAAAATTAATCATATTAGATTTAGTTAACTCAATAGATTTTAGAGTTTTAACAAAAATATTCAGCTAACAACTAATACCTTTTAAAATAAAATGACAGATATTCAATAAAAAAAATTATTGTATTTTTTGACTCAATATCATCTAAAGAATGGCACATGTTAGAATTCGATTTCATTTTTTAAATAGAGAACTAATATAAATTCTAAAAATTTAAACATTGCTTATAATTTTTTTCACAACATTCAAAGTAGAGAATAGTCCATATTCACCTGTCGTCCATGATGCATGCTTTTAACATAAACCATAACTTTCTGAGGTTACTCATCAATAACAATTCAATTTCAATCCGTACGAAATATAGTACATATCTCACTCAGTTACTTGATCATTCACTTTCCATCATACACAGACACAAACTGATATTTGGCGAAGTAAAAAGTGATTGTAAGGAAAATAACTGATATTGGTTAAAATACTGGCATGAGAAAAAAATTTTGAAGACAATTATATCCTAATTATCCAAGCGTGATTAATTGTATTTAGATTAAAAGTAAAACAACGAAATTATGAAAAAGGTGTGAAAGACGTGTTAAAGTAGAAGTGATTCCTCAAAATATCAAAACAAAAACATGAATATTTTGAGTTTTTAATGAGAAATTTTACCAAATTTTACCATACATTATAAAATCATACTTCATTTTTAATTTACGAAAATCATTACCAAAGCACTTCGGTAAAAGTTACCCTGTTTTCGAAGTTCCCATAGAGCCAGAAATAGGGTAAAAATTTTACCATATTCTGACAGTTTTGAACATATATTTCTTTTTCTCAGTTTGCTCACGTTCTATTTTGTTAGCAACTAAGTTCTCGCCATTTTTTATGTTTTTGGCATAATATGTTTTTGCCATAACGTTCATTAGAAATGTTTTCTGAAAATCTATTTTGGTTGATTTGTTTCCTTCAATAACTCTGGATAATTAGGACATATGAAGAAAAAAGTCATAACACAAAAAATAAGCATTCTATTAAACTAATACAAATGCACGACAAGTGATATGTTTCGAGCTTTAATTGGTCCACAGCGGGGCCTTATTGGCGTGACACTCAGCAGTAGGCTTGTGAGCACCTCAATAGAAACGCATACACACATAAACGCGCTTTACATTTTGCATACAATTTATTTAAATCTTCCTTTGCTCTATAAGAACTACCACATTTCCTACAGTTAAGATTGGGTGGTTTTACATCAGGACAATGTGTATATACAAAGGTAAGTAAACAATTGAAAGACAAAACAAATAATCTCATTTTATGTAAAGTGATATCAAATTAATATTTCCTGATTTCAACAACACTGAACTCTACGTAAACAGATAATGACAGCAAATTTTAATTCATTTATATTTCAGTCAATGATGTCATTCACTTTTAAAAGTAGGGATAGCTCATTAAATTTTATCGTTTATTATTTCTTTTTCGTCGTTTCTATCACTTTTTCATGGTTTATATCGTTCTAAGTACTTGCTTTAAACTTTGTTTTGGATTTCTGACAGCATTACTTCATGGTAAAAAGCTGTTTCTTTCAAGAACAAAAGGAACTGATGTAAATATTAAATAAGCCAACAAAGCAAACCTCTTTCATTTAAGCTAAAAGTACTGTGTAATTTTAAACTTTTTGTTTACTATTCGCCTGCTGTTATTGACAAATAAAACCAGATTATCACATGTCGGCAATAATTCGTTAAATTTTTGTATAAAGTTTCTCAACCACAGATAAATGAAAGCTTATCAGACATTGGAAATGATTAAAAAATCTTAACCTGCTTTTCAAGTTTCTGGCGGCATTGATCCACAAATTTAGTCAATTGGCCTCAAGTTTAAAATTATTTGTTGCTCTGAACCTCGCGTATGTGTCTGGTTACAAATAGAGTAATCTTATTTATCTCAAGTTGGAAATGGCTTAAAATTTAAGTCTGACATTATGTTTCGAGTAACATCAGTCCAAGAATGAGGCCAATATATCTCAAGTTGAAAATTTTTTGTAGCTTTAAATCTTGAAATAAATTTCTGATATCAATAAACTTCTGTTGAAGCAAATTTCTCTCCAAATTAAGATGATATTTGTAGATTTAACCCACCTCATCTTCCCGATAGAATTTTCCAAAAAATTAAAAATTATGAAAGAAACATTCTCAACCGGTATGACGATATAGGTAATAGTAAAGGATTAGCCAATATATCATAACAGGATTTTGACACTGTCTATATCTCATACATAAAGATTAGTTTATTTGAGAATCAGTAAGAAAGGCAAGTGTATATTCTTTCGAACAAACAAAAAATTAATGCACTCATCAATAACAGTGGTTTGTATGTACAAAATTATAACTTCTTTATAATTCTATGTTATGAGACATTTTTAATATCTTCAAAACCATTGCATAAATCCTTCGACTTTAAAAAAATTATAGCACTAGACTGCATAAAAGCATATGCAAGTCGACCATTTATCAGAACACTTATTGCTTAAATTTCGGTATTCCGCATGCTCATGCATTTAAACTAAATTTATAAACACTTCTTTTTCTTTACTTTCTGTTCATATTTTAATCTAACCAGGATTGATGCTGTCGCAAACTTTATAGTTTTGAATAATAAAAATCTAAAGTGATAGTGAAACAAGAAAATGACACAAATTTTAGAAATGTGTGCGTAATTTCAATCAATTTGATATACAATATGTCAATTTTTTAAGAATGTTACCCTATAAATTGAAAATTATAAAACAAAATATAATATAATTCGTTTCTCATCCAAAAATGATTTGTAATTTATTACTTCATTGCAATTATTGCTTTTATATAATTACATTCTATAAAGATAACATTGTTCAATTTATATTTAAAAAAATTGGAATAAAAAAAGGTAAGATAAAAAAACAATACTTTCCTTTAGAAAATTTTATCATTTTAAAGCATATTTTTCATGTTGTGCGTAAATTTACCCTATATTTTTAAAACAATTATCTAATTTGAACTTTTTACTTTTCATCTCACAACCTAAACAAAATGGGCTTTTATTTATAAGAAAAAAAATGCATGGTTGCTTTGAGTGAAATTTTTTTAAATATCTGCAAAAATTTTTTACATATTCAGTTGAAATATTTCAATTTACTGATCATAAACAAGGACATAAATTCATATTTTTAATTTGTATTATTGTTCTGTAACATACCCACTCGATATTTTCATTCATTTCTAATGTTTACCATTTTGTTTGAATGTGAATGTCATAATTTGATAGATTAACTTATTCTTTCACATATTTCCTATCTGTATACATCATAATATCAAAAATTAGCTTTTGATACGTATTAAGATATGTTTCGTACTTTTTCTTTCAAGAAATATTTAAAATAATTAAGTTCAGCAAAAAAAATAATAAATTGAATTTCTAAACAAAACTGAACGTTAATTTAATCTACAAACATTTCATGAGGAACCCATCTAAAATCAGCATTACTTAATCCGTGATTCAACTAGCCATAAATGCTAGTAAAATATCCTAGGTGACGTCACTTTAAGCTGAAGTATCATTTCATGGGCACAATCTGTAGCTGTAAATCGCATCGACAGATGGTAGCACCACATGAATTCCTTAACCGTGTAGAATTAGATATGCACATTAATAGGGTCGTTAAGCTGCTATTCAAACAACTCACACAATTTTATATCACTCACTAGAAGTGTTTATTTTGTACAGGAACTGAATAAGTGGCCTAATAGGTCAACCCAACTTTGAAGCGATGGGGAAGAGTCGAACTCATGTCCTATATACATAGTACGACAACGTAGGCACGCAAACGGCGGGAGTGCAGGGAACCAGTGGAAGTGGTGGATCCAAGCACATCTAAAATAAACAAATATTCTATAAATTTGCATATTTCAGTGGGAAAAAATACTATTCAGAGTATTCCATATACTTTAGAATCCTCGTCAAAACAATTTACACCTTATAAATAGAGTTTAAAAAATAAATAAACAAAGGTCCTACCGAATTCTGCCGAAAAACTAGTTAGGAAGGCGGGATTAACAAACTTAAAAACAAATTTGATTACGTGAGGAAACACTATGATGTTACTAATTATTATTTTTCGACTCTTCTGTGATGCCACAATTGGCATTACATATTTATTTCCTATCTTTTAAAATATATTCAATTACTTCAGCTTATTTTTTTAATCGAATTGTATTTAAAATAAATCAAAGACTTAATCTTTTAAAACGAACATAAAATATTTCATTCTTCTGTTATAGATCAATGTAACGGATACTTTTTATTTCATTACTAATGCAGATTATTAAGTCACTGCCGTGCCTAATCGAAAATAAAAATCTATTTACAACTTTTTATTCTAAATTTCTAACCGAAAATATGTTTCAGTTGCATGGCTGTAATATTTCTCATAAATTTGTTGGCGACTCGTGATCGCCAAGGTATTTTTGAACTCTATATTGATAACGCTGGGTCGGCTTTGTTTTGGCTATGTTATATTTTAATAAATCGCCAACTTTGGATCTCCTATCCATGCTCCTGTGTCCGTTGGGAACAAATTACACGTACTTTCAATTTGGTTTTTGTTTAGGCAGGTCGTGGGGATTTGTCTCTCATAGCATGTCCTTATTAATATTACTATGCAAAATTTATTTAACCTTGAACATTATCATGGATAATGGATAATTTTTGTATCTCAAGCTCTGCAACTATATTAAATAAAAGCTTTATATTTATATTATCCGCTTTTCATTTTCAAGTGTTATATTCGTCATCCTCTGTTTTCATCACAATCTTCAACTAGTCCACTATACTATACGAACCTCCAACACCCCTGATTACCATCTTCACCCTTGCTTCTATGCTTTCTTTGACTATTTATCACGTTTCAATATTTTCCGCCTCTCTTTTCACAATTATTTTGAATTATTAGATTTCGGTATAGTTTCAGTATTTCTTTCATTAAGAAATTTATTTAGGACCCTTAATCTGTTGCTGTTATGCTACATTTTCGACAAGGTCTAAGAATATAGATTAAGGGTGGCCATTAAGGAATATCCCTTAGGAAATGATAATGGTTATCCGCTAACTTTCTGTTTGGGCTTGTCATCCTTCTAATGCTTATAAAACCACTTTATCCTTTGCTCAAGTCAATTTGATGTAATTTACTTTTATGCAAAGAAATATTTTTCAATTTGATTTGTGTTTTTAACGAAAAAATGTTCTTCAGAAGATGGTGTTTTAGCTTTGTGGTTGAAAAACCTCTACTACTGTCAGCTTGATGTTTTTGATCAGTCATCTGCAAATAATCGTTAGCGTCACCCTTTGGCTTAGAGCTCGGTGCTTCTGGGTACACTTAAAGGCATCATTTGTCAATTTCTGATGCTTTTAATCTTGCTTGCCTTGAGACCTTATGTCTATGAGTCCATGTTCGTTTGGCTCTTTGGTACTATGGTGACAATCAGTCTTCAACTAGTATACGAATTCTCCGATCAAATCGGAGAGCCTTAGCCGTGTCTCATAAGAAGATGATAAGCACATTTGAGGGCAATAATTGAAACTTTTAATTCATGGTGAATTTCAGTGATAAATCGTAATTCCAAAATAATCGAATTAAGATTAGACAACCTATTTGAATGCGCCTTTCGATAATAATTATTAGAAACTATAAAACATGAACCTACATGAACCGATAGTTCATATATATATATATATATATATATATATATGTGTGTGTGGGGGGGGGCGGGGTGATTCTCACGAAATAGGAGAGTTCANCGCCTAAATATATATATATATATATATTTAAAAAAATAATAAAGATAGTGATAAATTTTACGGAATTAACAGAATTAATATAATTTGATAATATAAATTCGTACTTTTCATAGTCCTTACCAGTCACGAAACATGGGTTTTGTGATTTTGAAGTTAAAGAATGACACAAAATGAGCCTCTGCATCCTTTGGGGAGAATGTTGTAAGGTGTGGAAGCTTCAGGACTAGAGCCCACGTGAGGTTTTCTTGCTTTTTCAGAACTCCCTCCAGTTTGGTTGCAGTTACTCTTGGTTGTATTATTGTTGTCGTCATTTTCTTCTATATTTGACTGCAATAAGAAATATTCATCCCATTGGAAACTACTTCCCAATTACTTTGAGAGCTTGGAGATAAGTAAAAGGGTAACTTACTTTAAATACTTTTTTTGGCCCCTTCCAGTCATTTACAAAAACCGGCCTAAGACCGGGAAGGTCGGAGGGGGCTCGTGGCCTTTCCTTGGGTTCTTCTTCCCTCTCCTCAGATACTCGGCATACTCCGTTCATTCTACGCAGATGTTCATACACTTCTGCCTTTTCTGAAATTATAAGTTATTGAACAATCTGATAAATTATTTAATTAATAAAAATTTTAATGTGAAGCAAATTTTTAACATTTAACATTTGGACATGTTTACATGCACTATGAAAAATGTATGCTCAAACTGTACGAAGCTTTCTTCGTTTTTTAAGGAAACCGTTTCATAATATATGTCTTCATACCGTTTCATAATTTACATAATGTACGTAAATTTCGCTAAATTGACGAAATTACTGCCGTCAATTTCTCGTGGAATCTAATTGCGTTAAAATTAAGGAAATATTTCGTTATTCTACATTTTTCAAAAAAAAAATCTTATTTATGTTTTTAATAATCACTTTATTGTGGTCACCATACAGATGAATTAATACCATGATACAGTCAGGCCGGCTTATTACGAGAGACTTTATTTTCGATCGTTTAGTCTTCATTCTAGTTTCGTCATTCTATTTATCAATCTCCCACAATGTACTGCGATAATGTTTCGAGTTGAGGAAACATTTCGCCAGATATCTGAGAGTGCACGTTTCGTCACAAACAACATGATTTTGAGACGAAATGATTCGCAAAATTAACGAAATACAGTTTAAGGATTGTAAAATCATCGAACGTTAAAAGTTTATTTCGGAAAATATGCGATTTTTTCTGCAACAATGTCTTATTAACATATAGAAGAAAATAAGTTTGTTAAAAAGTTTATCAGATTAGGCATGTTATATCCCAAGTTGAACTGTCAGAACTGTAATTAAAAATGGTAAACGTTTTCTCGAGAAATAAAACATTTTTTTACATTTAAAGTTAATCTTAAGCTATTGTATTAATTTTACATTTTCTTGTCATGTTTATGTGATACTTAAATACGTTTTCATAGGCAGCCGCTGTAGTATTCTGCCTATAAACAGCTATATCTCCCAGTATTTATCACATGAACTCAAATGAATAGCAAACAGTGTATAAGTTTGAAACATTCCATGATTAACTTACCTTTAAGGCCATTGAGGTAAACATTAATCTTTCCCATAGAGGATCGCGGTCGCAGAAGGTCATAAAAGCCTAAAGCCCTCTCATTTGTCCTCCAGCCATTCTTCAGCAGAGGTTCGTACTCATCAATATGGTCCACACTGCTCGAAAACAAAAACTAGTGTGATATTTCTGAAGAGTGTTTAAAAACTATACCAGTGTTAAACTCAAAACTTTTCAAAATAATTTCTGAAATAATAATGCCTAAGAACAAATAAAATCGTAGCAGTTTAAATTTAAAAATAAATTTTTTTAATATCAAATGATGAAAGTACTGATTTGGTAGATATTAATATCTATAATTAAAATTAAAAGTATTACTATTGTAGTCCTTCAATAAAATTTAAATGCTGTTAAGATTTAAAATGTTGTTTGTAATTTTTTATACTATGTTAAATCTTTTAAAGTAAAAGTTAAATACCTATTTTTAGACTGATTCATTAACCAAACAATATAAAAGTCATAGCCTAAATGTTCTTTATTTTTAAATGTCCAATATTAACATTAACTAATGTGGCAGGTCTACGTCATGTTTTCTTTGCAAAGGGTAAAATTACCTGACTGAATGCAATTTTGACGAAATCAAACTGGAACTAATATTCTATTCAAAGTAACGTTGGAAGAATATTAAATTAGTTTGTGTAGTCAAAAAGATTTAAAAAATTAATGTAACTTAAAAAATGTTTCCCTTTTAAAAACTTTGAAAATTTTAAATTAGTAGTTTTGAGTAATAAGTAAAAATCGGTTCTTAGAAAATTTCCTTATAAATTTTTGTAAGAGGATGGGAAATAAATATGAATATTTGCTGATACTTAAAATATGTAATAATATTTTCGAATAACTGAAGTAAAGGTAATCATGTATATGCAATTCTTTATTTCCTCAAATAAATGACTACTTTAACTATGATTTTAATAATGTCAATTAAATAGTAAAATTAATTTAAGCTATTGTAGTTTGAATTAAATTCACTATTATAACACTGCATTAACAAAAAAAACTTGCATCTTAGGTTGAGGTTTAACTATCCGAAAATTCAATCTATAGAGCAGACATTTTGTAATTAAAATTGGTAAATAAATGAATTTTTTAACAATGTATTAATACTTTTGACATGAAAATAATTTTGAAAAATGAGCAATCTAATTTTAATTATTTTTTTAACTTAATGATATCACAATCAGAAAACTTAAATTTGATATTTCTTATTTATTTAATTACAAATTTCATTTTTATGATTGTTGATGAAGTTTGTCATTAAGTATGGATCAATAAATTCATTTTTAATTGTTTAATGCTACGTTTGAATTATTTTGAAGAAATTTATAACCACAGTTTGTTTGGAATAAATTTTAACAGATGTCAATTGTACAGCATCTAATATCGTTATTTAGAGTCTGAGAAATCATCGGCTTTATAAAAAAATAAGATTGAAAAGAAAACACTAGAAAAAAATCTGAATATGTTAAATTTCAAAATTTAGTTTCCATATTCTAGTCATCAAACCTAAGTTTCCATGTGTATATGGACCGTAACTGTACCTCTGGGCTTTTCTTGGAAGGTACTCTCGCTGAATTCTGAATGAGACTTGCAAAAGAAGTACATTGACAAGTAAATAAATTTTTTTCCAAAAGAGCCGTTTGTGAAAAGATGTATTAACCCTCAAAAACAGCTGTAAGCTTGAGCTATTCCAAGTAACGTTTCTGCAGTGTTTACTGGATTTGAAAAATAATAGTATCTTACAAATATGTAATCTTACAAATATGCAATCTAAAAGTAATGATCGATATTTCAAACCCGAACAAAAGAAAAAGAATATTTTCCAAATGAGGTATTCTGTACCTTATTACATGACAACTTTTTCTTCCATAAACAGCAAAATAAATGAGCTGTTGGTTTATTTTGAATTTTTAGTGCTTAATACAGTTTATTTTATAAATTCAACGAGAAATTGATATACCATAAAGTATAAACGTGCTATTACTAATTCACATGACTTTAAAGCAAAAATGACGAAACACTATAAATATGATTGTTATTGTTCAAAATACTTCTAATAGTACGCGAATACTTCGTCTAATAGTACTTTTTTTAATTTCACTTTTGTATTCTGAGATATTTAAATAAATTACCATAATTTTTTTTATTTCTCCTTACAATGCTTTAATTGCAAAACTTGTGATTAAAAAAATTAAACGTTATTATAAAAAGTACTTAAGTAAAATCATAAAAAATAAAACTTTACCCTAAATAAAATTTTCTGAAACAATGAATGTCATTAAGAACTCAAAATAAAGACTGAATTGAATAAAGCACAATAAAGCCATTGGTTAGCATATTTTTCACATTGAATTCACTTTAATTTCCTACTTCGATTGTATAATATCTTAATTGGTATTTTAACATATATAAAGTTATGAAAAATCATCACTTTATCATCACATCACTGTACAATATCATCCCAAATCATTTTAATAATATTTTAGAATGTTTGATTCACTAAACAATTCCTTACGATTTGTATTTCACTCATCTAATTTCACATTTTAAAATTTTAAATATAAATATGAATACAAAGCAATAAATAATAAATTAATGGTATAATACTCAAAATCATAGAAAAACGACTTACGAAATAAATTGAAAAATATGTTTAATGTAGCATTAAAGTTTACAAATTCCTTTTATTGAGCTTGTCTAAAAACATTATAGTTTAAAATAAAAAATATAAACATAATTTTCCTAATTTTAAACTGGTGTACTTGAATCATACCTTCTTCTTGTGAAGTGGTTTCTGTTGAGAATGGCTGGAGGGGCACTTTTTAACATAGGTCGGGCTGGCATGATTGGTACATAGACTATGGCCGTTCTTGGACCGCAACACACTTGAAACTAAAATTTAAATAACACATGAAATTAAAATAGTTTTTTATAAAAATGATTTCATATGATCAACGTAATTTTTATCAAATCAATATCATCATTATCATAATTTTTAGTAGAATATCTATATAATTTTAATCATACTTTTATCACTGTACTCAGTAGTATAGTTATTAATTTGATTAGTTATTAATTATAGTTATTATTATAATTATAGTTATTAATGTGACTTTAATATTATCACAATTATTGTTTCTTTAATATAATCAGATTAATCACTATAATCTTTATGATTTTAACAATTATCAGTTAGATAATAATTTTACTATTAAATCGTATTCTGGGTTTGTACGCACCTGGAAAAAATTACTAACTGTTGTCAATTTTGTTATAACGAAGTTAAACATTTCCTAATATTAAATTCCACTATTGAAATAAAATTTAATTTCTGCCATCTTCAGATCTATATCTATATATAGATCCGAAGATTATTTAGATTATATAGAAAAAATAAAATTTTTGGTAGCTACAAGCATAATAACATAAAAAAATTATACTAATATTACTAAAACCTTTTAATTTTTTCTAGATGCGTATAAGCCTTGGTATATCACAATTTTCATCATTAAACAGATAAAATAATTTTTAATATTTAAAAATGGCGGTATTAAAATTCATTTTCAGCATTTTTACTATTATCCTTGCTTTATCATTATTTTATCACTATAAACACAAACTATTGCATTTTATCCAAAGTTCATCAACAGTTTGCAAAGTATTAAGCTTAAAACTTACACGTTATTGAGTGTGAGCCGCAATATGTTCGTGGTTAAGACACTGTAAAGTCACTCGGACTGGTGTGGTGACTTAAAAACTACCAAGCATTAGATCGATGGGTACAGCTTATTTGGAAAGTAAAAGTGACAATGCCCCATTATGTCGTATCTCTCAAAACTGAAGAGCATTAACTTCGTTGACCCCATTCACACACAGCGAGTTGCCCCTTCGCATGCAGCAAGCCTCACACACTTTAATTTACTCACACGTAATAAAAAATTTCCTTTTCTCATTTTCAGTTTTTTTTATCAAACTCAAAGGATTTGTTATAAGTTACTTCAATTGCTTAAAAGCAAATACTTTATTGAATCGAGACATTTAAGTGCTTTATAAGCTTAAGAAATGTTTATTTCTTCTTAAAGCATAATGTTATAAGGTGACTATTGACTGAATTATAAGTTACACCTACACATATGTCCATTGCTTAATGTTTTCAAAAAATTTTCCTAAATATTTAAGAATTTATGAAATAAGTCTTATGCGCACATTTTTATTACATATAAGTGACAATGATATGACACTGCTGTATGTTGAACAACGGATTAAAAGATTATTTTTGTGTATCATTTAGATAAAGTCTATGCATATTAATATGAGAAATAGTATCCTCCAAAATTTTTAGAATCAAACTCATTTTAAATACAATAAACAATATACAAATAAATTAAGCATTATATTAAAAGTCCTAGATCATAGTCCGTTTAGAAGAATACATCAAGTTGTTATTTCTAATACCACGTGCCAATACCAGCAAGCCTGCTTGGCGAAACCAAGCGAATTTTAGGCAGACAATTTTTTTCAGTAACGCCACCAATAGCCAAGAATACGACTTCAGCCACACAGAAGTCACAACCCCCCTTTAACAAGGCGATCTTCGGCCGGTGGGGATCGAACTCACGACCTCTTAGACATGCGTCCAACGCCCAACCAACCAGGCTATTCCGGTCGCATGCGTCATAAAATACAATGTATGAATCAAAACTATTCATCTGTATTTTATGTATGACGTCTGCTTCTAAGCGGACTATAATCCATTTTGTATTGTATACGTCATAATTGTATTGCATACGTCACGAAATACGATACATAGTATACATACATGCTTCCAAACTTATTATAGTCTGTTTCGAAGCATACGTCATACATAAAATACAGTTTCCATTTAGAAAACTATTCATCTGGTATATTCAGTAAAACAGATTTCTCAGAAAATATATATTTTATTGAAGATAATCTATTCCTTGCTCAACTATAAATTATTTTAGCCATATGTTGCGTCAAACTGACGTATCCTATAAAATATTAGATGAAATTTTAAGATAAACATTCCATCATCCTGACGCAAAGTATTACTGCAGTTTTTGATTTTGTTTCTGAGGTGGGGACTCTCGGTCTTTTAAAATATTTTTGTGTGTCAATTCAAATCAATATACTTTATTCAAATCAATATAATTTGTATAACAAATATCCTAAATCTGAAATAATAACATCTATAAATAATTATAATAATAAAATTTAATGTCAATTTAAATTTTATAAAGTATGCTCTAATTTGTCCTGGTTTATTCATGCTGGAAAAATATAAACCTTGGTTAGTAGAAGTATCTATTCAAACTATCAAAGAGTAATAACTTAAATAAATTTTTTTCTTAAATTTCTAGTGATAGAGCTTTAGGTTCCACATTCACTATTAAATCATGTAGTATTAAAATCAGAAATATATTTTTTTCTTACTTGAACTTGTTCTACACTACTCTCTCTCTGCCACCGACTCTGGAAAAATAAATTAATTTAAGTTAATCGAGTAATTACAATTATATGTTGTTTAAAAAAATAGTTAAGAATTATCATTTTATTCAAAAACCAAATATGTATAAAAGTCTTTTCCTGAATTTGCATTACTTAAATCATTTAAATAAGAGAGTTTTTTTCTTTTGTAAAAACGTGATGAATATTTTCTTCTCTAAATATTTACGTTTCTGATATAAGGATCCAAGCACTGAGAAAAAAATTTTGAAACTACCAAAATATGGTGAAATTCGCCTTGTTTTTTTCGCTGTGGGTATGCCAAAAAGCTAGGTAATTCTTACGGAAATGCTTTGATAAAGGTTTTAATAAAATTAGTTGTAAAGTATGATTTTATAATGTATAATAAAGTTTGGTAAATGAGGTAAAATTTGGAAATTTCATGATGATGCCTTATAGCAGAGCATAAAAACCATATATTCTGGTAAATTTGCTTCTCAGTTTTGTATTTTTTACTTAATGTATGATACTTAATGTATGGTAGCAAGAACTATAAACTCGAAAACCAGACTTTCTGATAAACGATTACCATATGAACGGAAAAATTAACAAACGAATAGTTTGAATAAGGTATATGTTGGATTTTAAAAACAGAAATTTTTTTTCATCAGAAATGTCATTATTCTACAGAGCAGTAATTTTATCAGTATGTTTTATTTACACGTGAGTTTCCAAATTGAAACTAAAAGATACCAGAAAATACATTTAAATACTGAAGGTTCATTGTTGTTTATTTTTAAGAATCATGCTATTTTACGGATAATTGAAACTCAATTGAGAAAAATATTGAAGCCTTTACTACACGCAAACATTACAAAAATTAAACAGGCAACTCACTATTAAAAAAGAATGCAACGACATTAGAAAAATGTAGAAAATTTTAAGGGAAGTTTCTGGTTCTTAAGACTCAGCTCTAAATAGAATAAACACGCATACATATCATATTAAATTCACGAAAAGGAAATTTATTTTTGAAATCAATGTAAGGTACAAATGTCACATCGAGAGAAAGCTAAACAACAATACAACATGCATTTCTTTGCTTTGGTGTCGAGATAAACTAAAAAATTTTACAGTGCTTTTTTTTATTTACATTTTCACTGTTTTAGTTTTTTTTTCATTTCCTTTTGCGTTTGTTTATCAATAAGACACAGTTTATACGTACAAGAATTAATTTAATTGCTTCATTGCGAAATACATTTCGTTTAAAAAAACAAGCACATTTTTAGTAATATATTCATTCCTATTTTTCAAAAAATTTTAACTTTTTCAATCTTATATAATTTTTTGCAAGATAACTGCAGTAGTTTGGTACTTACAAATTTTTTTGTAATACTCGGTACTCGGTGCAAAAAAATTATATATGATTGATATAATAAAAAATATTTAAAAGTCTTAGTGGGAATATATTGGAAAAAATTTCAATGTTTTTTTTAACAAGTATTTTGAGAATGAAACAATTAAATTGGTTCTAATATGTATTAAAATATGTTTTGTCAATAAGCAAACACAGAAAAAATGAATAGATAAATAAAAAACTACATTTGGGAAAAAGTAAATAAAAAAATTTGACTATATGTAAACAATTCATCTTTATTTCAACACTAAAAATGGTGGCAACTGCTTTACAAATTTTTTTCACTGCGTAAGTGTTTTAGAATTATTCGTAACATGAGTAGGAATCAAACTGTAAAAAGTTCCTAATCAAATTAAGGAAAGAAAAGTCTGATATGCAGTCATTTTTACAGTAATAATTACCGTAAAATCCCTGAATCATTCTAATTAAATTAATATTACTGCAAAAATTTCGGTAAAGATAGATTTTTCTTTAAAATAGATTGCACGGATGATGAATCCAAAGTGAGCATCATCCATTTATGTAGTGGTAATTAATCATCCTAATAAGGGTGTGAATATTTTTTTCAGAGAAAATTCCATCTTAATACTTATAATGTTAATGATTAGTTCAAAAGTTGATAATAAAAAAAGGAGAATTGATTTTACTTGAAACTCGTCTTCAATAAAATCATCCGGAGAGGGTGGAGAAGAGAAAAAAGAAGGCTCATAAAGCTCTGGCCAATCAGAAGATATATTACCGGGAGCAAAGACGTTCATCACACTCTGAGACGTTTGGCTTCCACTTATCAGAGTTCGGCCGAATGAACGTCCATAACCTTGGAAAAAAATAGATAAACTTAAAATAAATGAAATTATAGAATCTATTCCAAATTCAATAGATTTAAAGAATTTTAATTAAGTATATGTAGTTAAATCATAATTATTAAAATTTCATCGCATTTTGAAATTTCTATGTTTTTACAAATCGTTTGATTAAAATGTATAAACCAATTTAAAAAAATCACAAAATTAAATGGTCTTTACATATCAACATATCTAATAAAATTCTGAAATTAAAACAGTTGAAAACTTGAAATTTTAGAGAAAATTGCGTATGAGAGTTTGTTTAAGAGTACGCTAATATTTTAGAAATTACATCTTAAAACTCACAAACACAGACTTATCAACAGTCTGGCTTAGGGAGAGTTCTCACAACCATTTAATATTTGCTTTAAAATGCTTTTACCAAACAAGACATTCAACTAATTAAATAATTTTTATGAAAGATCTGATAAGCATGGTGTAATGTATATGTGTTCTGTACAAACCACACTGTTGGAAAAAATTATCTGCAGTAATAATTGGGTCAAATATTAGAATACCGTTTTCAAGTTTTTCAGATCTTTTTCTGCCCATAATTAACTTGGAGGCTTGCTAGTTCCACTTAATAAGTATTCCCAAAACACGGGCTTCATTTATATCAATTCGGCTTTATATTTATAAAAGAATAAAGAAGAAAACGGTAATGGACAATTCCATGAAAAAGGGGAAAATCATTGGAAAATTCAAATAAGAATAATGTAATTATTTTGGATGTTTTCTGAATTAGAAAGGTTTGAAGTTTGATAATATATAATAATTTTTTTGAAAATGTTTTGTAGTGTTGGTAACAAATTGAACATTGGCATTTGCTTGTTCTGATTTGGGTGAAGAACATGGTCAGATTTTGAAAATCAGTAAGTTAACATTATTTTCATTTCAAAATGTTCCAAAGAATAAATATTGTTTATTACTCTTAATATAAATATTGTGCAGTGTTAAAATAAGTTTTTGTTTTTAAAATCACTTAAGTATATAAATTTCAACTGAACCTTAATGCATGTAACATAAGTTACCAAAAACTAGGAAAAGTTTTTAAGTGTAAAAAAGAACAAGTGATACAAAAGTAAGAATAATATTTTTCTTACATAGAGGCTAACACTAAATATGCAACAATAGTTTTCTTTTCAAATATTACTTATTTATTGTTTTGTGCACTATTCAATATGTGTAACGTAAGTTACTGACATGCATGCAATACAAGTTACCAATGTGAAATGAGTCTATTTCTCTTGAAAATTGGCATATAAGCTAAATAAGGTGTATACAGTTACAATACCAAAGTTTAAATTAATTATCACTGCCTTAAGATATTAATTTTAATGAAAATCTTTGCATTAAGTTATTAATTTGGATGTTGGCATTCATATGTTTTTAAAATTGGACAAAATCTCTCTACAAGTACCAGGAGTTAAGGATGTAGTTATAATTAGAGATGCTAATGGCAGCAAAAAGAAAATACAAGCACGGCATCTTCTTCATTCAGTTCGAGAAATGCACCAAATGTTTATGGAAGAAAATCCAGAATGCAAAATTGGAAAAACTAAATTCTTTGATCTCCGTCCAAAGCATGTCTTGTTTAATAGCAAACTCCCAAGAAATGTTTATCTTTGTAAGTATCATGAAAAGTTCGGACTGACTAAAAAAACCTTCAGCAAAATTCATAATGGTCCATTTTTAAAAATTCCTTAGAAATTTATTTTATGTTTAGAAAACACAGATGAGTGCGAGTCTCAAGAACAGATGAGTGAAGTGTCTAGTCTATTCTCAAAAGCTTCACAGATTAAAAAAATTAATCAGATCCACAATTCAAGAGTACAAGAAGGCATACCAGAAGGGTTTTTTTAGTGAAAGATGTTGAAAAATAAAATGATGAATCCAAGATAAAAGCTGGCGGTTGATATATGGTTAGATACGAGGACATGTTATATCCTGGTGTGGTAATGTCTGTAGAAGAGCAAGAATTTAAAGTCAATGTGATGGCTGCTGTGGGAATCTATTGTAAATGGCCAGAAAAACGTGATGAAATATTCTACCAGAAAGAAAACATGGTGAAAAGAATTGAGCCCCCTGTACTAGTTAATAACAAAGGACTTTATAAGTTTGCAGTTATGTGGGAATCAAAAGTTTCTGAATTTACTTCCTGTACACTTTTTCTCCCTTGCACTATACTGTTTAAATATCTTAATTTACATTTGTACATTATTGGAATAAAAGTTTGATACAAAGTGAATTCCGTAACGTAAGTTACTGTAACGTAAGTTACCCTTTTAAAAAATTATATTTAATTTGACTTTTGAAATAAAATCTTAAATCTAGGCATAAGAAATATTTAAACATGTCATAAAAATGATACATATAATCCTAATAATGTAACATTTGTATAAGAACAGAATTTTGCCTTCAAGCATGACTACAAGTAGCTACATGAATCTCGAAGATACAATGTCAATGGTTTAACAATAAAAGTCAAGACACTTTTAATATTTATCGACAAAATAGAAATCTTTAAGAACTCAGTTTGCAGCTACCTGAATCTCGAGGATCCAATGGCTGAATATGCTCATAAGACGATGCGTGGTTAATATTGTTTGCTATTAGGACATTGTGTATGGAGTTACCCATATTTCCACCTCCACCACCACCACCCATAGATCTTTTAGTCAATGCAGGACTGTGACCTCGTGAGGATCCGGCTGGAGAGTAAGGACTGTGAGGTGAACCTCCTCTTCCAGGTCCACCACTTCCTGGAGTATCTGGAGGCTCGAGCCCACCTCTAGGCCCTCCGCTGGTTCCCATACCAGGACTCCGCCTCTGACGATTTAAAGTCTCCAGCATGTTAAGGTCACTATTATGAGAAATAATTACAGAGTTTTAATCGGAATTGTAGGTAAGTGAAGAACTTATTAAGTAAAATGGGTAAGAGAGATTGCATAAAAACAAATAAAAGCTATTTGTTACTGTGATAACTAAAATGAGAAATGATTATAAAGTTTAAATCGGTATTGTATTCAGATTGTAGATTTATAAGTGCATAAGCAGATTGCTTTTCATCAGAAATTTAAAGAAATGCATCGAAATATTACTGAGAGGCGAAACAGAAAAGTTATTTTTAATTCCTAAACATACTAAATTAATATATTTTTTAGGTCCTTAGCAGGATTCGTTTACTAATCTACAGATATAAAAGCAAACGAAAGGTGATAATTTCCAAAAATTCTAAATAATGTTCTTTAATTAACTGGAATTCTGAAAAAATAAAGAATTGAAAAGGAAAGACAAATTCTAATTACTTGTCTCAAACGTTTCTAAGCTTATTGTTTCGAATCAAAATTAGCATAAAGCTGAGTCGAGATAGTACTGCGAAAAAGAAAAGGAAAAGATTTTTTTTTTCCTGTTTCATATCTGTTTTCATAGACCAATACTGTTCCACTTTTTCTCAATACCACTGTTTTTTCAAATTAAGTTTAAATGACAAAGTTTTATGTACTTATTTTATATACCATTGCAAATTCTGCTACATACCAATTAGATTAAGCTGAATTGTTGCGATTATAATCTTCGCGGCACAGTTGGGGTCACAGACAAATATGAATTTATGAAGACAAGGCTACAGATTTATTCCATAAATTTTGATACCAGAATATGAGATAATTATAGAATTTAAATCTGAACAGCTGATAGGTTAAGAACTTATTTGGAAAAAATAAAAAACAAAAATAATATTTTAACTTTAGCATTTATTATACATATAACAAAAAATACTTTTGAATTGAATAATGTTCTGAAAGACTGTTTTATCATACAGCACCATTTTGACACTTCTTGATAAAACTGATTATTCAATTTATTACAACGGAATTAAAAATAGGACTTATTAAATGACTTAGCGAAACGGTATTGAATGACATTAAATCATACCTACCATCTAATTACGATTTCTACTTCATCAGCGGAAGACGCTATTATCCTTTGAACTTCTTCATACGTTCTTCCTGTAAGAGGTATTCCATTCCATTCTAGAACTTGATCCCCTGGAATATTTCACACGAAATTAAATCTTTAATCTGTCTTTAATCATTATTGTTAATTATTATATATTAATTATTTATGCACAACGATTTCTCTTTAAAAGTTTCATTAAAACTATATTCCCTAAAATATTTCATGCAAAGTTTATTATCATCATTATTATTTATTATTATGTTATACGTTAATCATTTATTCACAACATTTTCTCCTCAAAAGATTCATTGAAATTTTATCCTTCAGAAAGTTTCATACAAAATTAACTCTTTTAAGTATCTTTGACTGTTATTTATCATTTCTCCTCAATATTGTCGCCATAATTTATTAACAATTACCTATTTAAAACATTTATTCGTATTATTTATTTTGTTATTCTTCTTTGGTACAATAAATTGGTTTCTATAAACTATTTACGAATATATAATTCTCTCAAACATCCATGGCAAACAGCATGGCATTTTCAAGAAGTTACAATTGAAATACTTCATAAGCTTTTCATATACCAAAGCAATGCTGTGATCATGAAGTTGCTTATATGAAACACAGACAAGCTCATGACTTTTTCAAAACCTCAGAGAATGTCACGATTTTCTTAAGACTATGGTATACTTAAATAACCTCAGTTCATTCATCCAACGTATATTTTGGTAAGCGAACTTAGAATAGTGTATAAGTGCTTCCACAAGCACCTAACAATATCATATCCTAACAATATATACTTTAAAGACATAATTTTCCCCTGTATTTTCATGCAAATAAAAGGAAAAAGGTTATTCTTTTACAATTTCTCAAAACAAATTTTAAAATTACCTAAACGTCACTCTCTTGGCTAATCCAAAGCTTTTTCTTAAATTCAATTTATTTTAAACTTCACACCAGCATTTCAATAAGTATATTAATAAATCATGTATATATAACAGTGTAAAATTATATTTTCTATAACTGCTTAATCATTTAATTTGCCAGGGTGTGACATTTAAGAGCTTGTCCTAAGGTTTTCATGTCTCTCTCTCTTGGTGCAAGAAATGTTTATCTAATTTTAGAGGAACGAAGCGAATTTTTAGCTTCCATAGAGCTTTTCCTACTTATTCACAACATTCTGTTAGATTGTTAGATTGATAAAGTTGCAAGTTTGACTTTACAAGTTGAAGTTACAAGTTTGAAATACACCTGACGGTCTTATCATAACTTTAAAGTTCTAAACTTGTTATAGTTTCTACTTTTCTGCTTCTGTACAACATTTCTATAATATGTGAAAACATTTTTTAACAATAAAACATGATATTATGCATAATAATATTAGAAGTAAAAGAACTTTTTTAAGCCTAAATCTTTCTTAACTATGTGGAAGAAATAATTTAAGAAAATATCACTTTCTTCGCTCTTTCTAAGCCAACATACTGGTTTAATAGCTAACATTGTTAAGTGAATAAAGGCACTTAACAAGCTAAAAATATAGTAATAATTTTATTTTTTTTTCATATTAAGTGCCATGCAAAATTCGAGTTTTAAGTTTTCTCGTTTTTAAAGCACTTTCAGTTTTGAAGAATTTGATTTGAAAATTTCAAGTTTTTAAAGTACTACCTATAACAGCAACGTTGTTAATGTCGTTATCAATTTTCTAATAAATTAATTTCATTAAAAATGATTGATTTCTTTCTTTTATTTTAAAATTTCCATCCTTCTAATAAACATCATTATAATGAAGATTTGACACGTTTTGATGATGTTACCTATCACTGATGCTTACCTTCTTTGACTTCACCAAGAGTTTCTACAACACCCCCTGGAAATATCTTGGCAACATAAGCTCCTATCATACCATTTGAACCAGGCACTTCTTTACCTCCCACCACTTTCATACCTAGACCATTACCTGAAACAAAAACAAAATAAACCAAATTTTAAAAAACCAAAATAAACCAAAGAACCAATATCTTAAGAAAAATCAAAGTAATTCAAATTATTTCATAGAGACCGTTACCAGCTAATAAATGAATAAGTTGAAAATAATGTTAAATTATATCAATAATGCAAGGGGTGTTAATGAACTTTCAATCAGACAAAAGCAATGCGCAAACACAAAATATCGTAGCAAAATATAAATAAAAGTTTGAGATTTAAACCAGTTAAAAATATTTAAAATATGATTTGAATATTTAAAAATATTATATCTAAAATATTTTTCTCAATTTCCGAAGTGAAAAAAGCAAATTTTTGATAAAAAGTTACGTTTATTAACTACTTATATCAGAAAGTTTTTAATTTAAATTATACTTAATTACGTTTAATTCAAATCATTAATTTCTCAACAAAATAAAGTTATAAAACTATTTAAGCAAAATAAAAATTATATACAAGCTTTTTGAAAATAATAATTTTATATGTTTTATGAAAAATACTAAATGAATTATACCTCATAAATAGTTGTGCCTCGTTGTTAAAGTAGAGAAATTATTTATACAAGAAAATATTTTTGAGAAATTATGCTCAGAAAATCATAAAGGTTTGCAAAATGTAGATATTTGATTTTCGTGGAATATATTTCAGTATAGTTGATGCGTTAAATTGTTGTGCTAAATAAAATTAAAAATTGCATCGATTTCAAATGATTTGCATCAATGCTTGTTATTTTGCATAGGTTGAAATTTCGAAAAATTAAATCAATAGTTTATTTTTTTCGGATTTCGTGAATATGGTCATAATTTTATTTCAAACTGATTTAATTTGAACAAATTAATATAAATTAGTAATTTATAAATAAAATCAGGAATTAAGATTAAGGTTTAGGCATTAAATAATTCTGGTAATATAATTTGGCATACAAAAAGCATATTCTGAATTTAAATTTTGCATTGGCATTTAGTTTAAATTTTTCCCTTATGTATTGCGAAAACAAAGGTCAAAGCAAACATAGAACAGTGATATTTTTATACATCAAAATTGAAAATTGTATTTTCCGGAATTAAATAATTTAGATAATTTATTCTTCAAAATATTTGAAATACCACTTTTGGTCGAGAATTTCATGATAAGTATAATTTTTTATTCATCAAAATTTATTCAATAAAATAACTGACTTTGTAAATTTAATTTTCAAAAAGGAAAGTACAATAACTGCGTATAGATTAATGTTTCTCAGGATTTTTACTTCTGCCCCCCCCCAGACGAAATTTATGTTTTACTTTCCCAGGTTTTATCGACACAATTTATAATTATTTACAAATTATTTAAACATAAACATTGTTTTTGCTAGTGTGTAAGTAGTAATTATAATTAACAATGACGAGTAGTGAAATATCTTTCAACATATAGAATTTTTTCTTAACTTTAATATCACTTAAATAAACAACATTAATAATGGTTTCAATGAAACAAATCATGTTATTTCCTACATTAATTCCCTACATAAATATGGCAGCAATAGTTAGGTCAGGAGAGCTGTCCAAAGTTTAGACCCCTTAATGTTAATTTTACTTTTTGCATATTTCACCATACCCCGAGAACTTCTAAGTTAATTGAAAAATTTTTGCGCACAATTGTTAAATTCGTTTATCCAAAGGTAATGTCAGGCAAAATATAACTTTTAGTAAATATATATAATTTATTGTTATTATTATTTATTAAAATGGTTGATGAACTTTCAAATTGTATGGTATAACATTTTTTACATCATTTTAAAAATGAAATTTATTCGCAAAATATGTTAAGATGAGTTACATGATAAAAACGTATTACATGCTTTTACTTTTTAACATCTCGGTAATTGTGAGAAGGATTCTCACCAATTTATTATATAGAGGATTTGAAAACATTTTGATTGATTCTTGTCACTCTTTTCTTTTTGAATAATACTTTTGTATTTTTTGCTAGTTTATTTGAAGAAAATAACACATATTTTTAAGATGCTTATAGCATTCTTATGTATGAGCCTTACAGTTTGACAACCTTCATGTAGACTGTGCCAAGTCCAAATAACTATACATATAGTGCCAAGTCTAAATTAACTAGGTCATATTGAAACGCAAATCCTTGTGTGCATAATACTAATAAGTGGTCCTTTATAAATACATTTATAAATATTTTAGGAACATAATTACTTTCATGGAAACATGCATACATCATAACTACTAAATATTTCAAAACAATTGAGAGGTAAGATATACATATGACAAACAAAAGGGACATACAAACATTTACAAAACATCTGCAAAACATACTTCCGACATTTACAAAGTGATAACTGTAAACTATATTAAATTACACTAACTCAAAACATTTATAAATGCACCCGAAAAAATATATAATTGTTATAATATTTAAGCAATAAAATACCTTCGTTTTAAAACAGGTTTTTCTTTAAGTTATATACTATCTAAGGTATCAATATTATATTAAATTCCTTACTAAATTTATTGCTTACTGGGAAGGAGAAGACTCAGGAAAAAGTCCAAATACATTATCAAACAATTATTAACATAACATGTGTTATACGTTACATATTTACATATGTTGTACATAAAGCAGGGTTGCTGAAATCATTACTTTTACTTCTCTCTCTAATAAATGAAATTTTCTAGGCAAGCTACAAAACAAAGTGAATTAGATACAATGTTCAGAAAACTCAAAAATTCGGAAAGATCGAATTTTTACGCAATACAAGATTAAAGGTTTAGAAAACACGCATAACGATGCTGAATAATTATAGCTATTAAATCAGCCATAGAAAATATACATAATTTCATCCTGATAAATTCGAAATAAAGATATCGAAATGAGTCAATGCTTTATCGGAAAAATTTAATTCAAATTATTTTTCCTCAAGAGTCTGAGCCTTAGTTACTTTTGCATATTGATAACTTTGGAAAATATGAAAAAAAAGGTTTTTTGAACAGAATTATACGTTTTTCATACTTGTACATTTAACTAACTCCTTGAACTTAAACTTTTCCTATTCTGCTGATTAATGTATCAAGTTATGATTCATTTTTTAATGCAATGAGTGATTAAATAACCACTTATGGCTTTAACTCAAGAGCGATAGAAAAATTTTAATTGTCTGTAACTAAGATCCGTACTTCAAATTTTAAATGTCAAAATAGAAACTATATGAACATCTATCGTTTGTCTCCTGTCAGAATAGGAAGTAATAGTCTGAAATCAATCTGTATCTGATTCTGTTATTCAAAATTATCGTAGTAGGAAACAAGAATTTTTTTCAAATTGTTATAACTTGAGAAATACATTTATGCAGAAAATTTTCATTAAATTTTAAGAACTGATAAACTGATTTATTCAAATAAGAAACCCAACGATGTATTGTAGCAAAATTAATATCTAATATATCTATCTACATCATCATATCTAAGCTAATTCCGATTTATCTTTAGTTCATATTCCCCTAAACATAGCATTGTTATTTTAAATATATTCGGATTAAACTGTAAGACTAATGAGTTACGTTATAACTTTGTTCAGAGTGCAAAACATTTGACGCTGAAAAAAAATTTATATAAAAATAGGAAATTCCCTTTAAGTTATACGAATTGTAAAATAATAAATATACACATAGATTCTGTAGAAAAAATTCTAATATCATCACATACATCATCATAGTAAAGCTAATTCAAATTTATCCTAGACTTATTGCATTTTCTTTAAATATAGGAGGATAAACCAGCAGAACTAATGATACACTTTAGAACTTTTTCAGAGTGCAAAGAATTTGACATTAAAAAACATTATTATAAAATAGAAAAAATCACCATTAAGTCATAAGAACTGTGAAATAATAAATAAGCACATAGATACTGTAGGTAAAAAATTCTAATATCTTCCCATACATCATCCTAGTTAAGCTACTTCAAATTCATCCTAGACGTAATTCCTTTCTTTTAAATATAGGAAGAAAAACAAGCAAAATTAATGACAAAAGTTAGTACTTCCTCAGAGTGCAAGAAATTTGACATTAAAAAACATTATTATAAAAATAGGAAATCACTTTTAACTTGTAAGAAGTGAGAAATAATAAATAAGCACATAGATACTTGCAGAAAAAAATTCTCATATCTTCATATATATCATCATAGTAAAGCTAATTCAAATTCATCCTAGACGTAATGCTTTTTTTAAAAAATATAGGAAGATAAACCAGAGAACTAATGATATACGTTAGAACTTTTTCAGAGTGCAAGATATTTGACAATAAAAACATTTTTATAAAAATAGAAAAATCCTCATTAAGTTATAAGAACTGCTAAACTAATAAAAATATGCATGGATACTGCACCATAATAAAATTCTAATATCTTTATATGCGTCATCATAGTTAAGCTAATTCAGATTGATCTTAGACGTAATGTTGTTTTTTTTTATATGTCGGAAGATAAACTAGCAAAAATAATTAGGCACATTATAACTTTTTACAGGATGCAAGAAATTTCACATTAAAAAAATAATATGAAAGAAAATAATAGAAAAAGGAAAGAAAGCAATGCTTACCGCTGACGGAGCGATCCTTGGGGTCTCGCGTCAAGAGAATCCTTTTGACTGGAAAATCATACTTCTGACTCGTTTTAGATACAGGAGTACGCTACAAAATTCATTAAAATATTAAATTCATTTTTAGAGCCAAATTTATCATAGTTATTGTCATTACAATGGTTAAATCATAAATATGAATGTAAAGAACAGATACTTTTAGAAAAATCGGAACGTTCGAATCACAACGTCAAAGGAATTTTCTACAAACTTGCATATGAAGTTACGTCACTTAATTGAACAATTTTTCAGTTAAAATATGCATAGTATCGTGTAATCAAATTCAAGAAGGATTAATTTTCAGGATAATATCCATGGCAAAAAATTTATGCTCTTCGAAACTACAGAAATTTACTGTTGAATTGCATCGTAATCTTTGAAAAGAGACGTTTTCCTGAAAAAATCTATAACCATTGATACAGAATTCACCTGTCTGGTACATATTTTTGGTATGAATATAAATTACTTTGGTATCACAACAGAATAAATAGTTTGATACATTAAAGCAGATGGCGACCGGTGTGTATGGTGGTGAAAGAGTTTTGGCCCCATACCAGGATGGTCCCCAGCTTGAATACTGCTTTGGAACGTCTGAACTTAACAATTAGAAAAATAAAAATTCTGCAACGAATCTTTCAAACGTGATAGTTTTCGAATTCTGAAAAATCTCGCAAAATGTAGAATAACAAAAAGAATCTATTCAAAATGTTAGAAATCTTTTTCGCTCTGCAAACCATATTGTATACAGCTACTTTGCCAAACTGCTTTGCAGTACCCTGACCTAAGGAAAATAGTTGGTGAGTACTGATATTTCCTATAATGTTTCGTTGCAGGGAATTTCAGTCAACGTGTTTTTTTTCAGCATACGGTAAGTCTCTGGCAACTTTGCGGCCACTGCCAGAAATTTTCCTTAAAATAACAGATTTCTTTTATATAGTGTAATTCATTTTATTAATAACATAGTTCTGCACACTTCAAGATATCGAGCAATGTTTCTTTCTCTAAATCCTGTGTTTTATAAGTAACAAATGCATAATTTATGTAATGTTTCTTTTAAAAATTTCTTTAAGAGAATTGGAAAAGCAAAGCGATAAAGCTGTTAAATATTATTCCGAAAATGAATTTTTATGAAAACACATGAAATTTAGCAAATGAAATAGGAATCATAATTTAATAATAATAATCAGAATACTAATACCATACGTGCATAAAGGATTTTCCTTATTATACTAGCTCAGCGTAAACCCTTCATTGACTCTGTCAAATATTTGGCAACTCGTTAAAATTAAAAATACCACTGCAATTAGTCCGAAACAACTTTTAAAACTTTTTCAAAAAAATTTTTTCATTAATTCAGTTTTATTCCAAAATAATTCTAATTAAAGGCATTTAAATTATTTTTAGAAGGATTAAAAATAACACGAATTATTTCATATATCCTCATACATTTTAACCACATAATTTGTTCAATATTTCTACAGAAAGGCAATATTACATAAATTTTTTATTCTATGTTCATACGTAGAAACCAAATAAAATTATTTTTTAAGTACAGATTATTTTAAAAAATAGTTTTTTTTAAAAAAAATTAAATACACATATAATTTTATCAATTATTGAATTGTATTGAATTATACTTCAATAAAACTATTCAATAATTATAATATTATATTATCAATAAATATATTATTATATTATCAATTATTGAAATATACTGAATTTTATTAATTTTTCAAAAATTAAATACAATTATGATGCAAAACTCATTCTTCGTCACTAACTAATGTTTTGTATACAAATAACTAATGAAACACGTTTAGTTTAGCTATTTAAATGTTATTGCTATAGAGATACCATGACGCTGATAGTTATAGTTATTGAACAGCAATGCATAAATATGCTCTTTTTGCATAAAAAATATGGAAGGAGAAGATATGGAATATTTCGCATTTCTTTTAACATAAATTCTTGACCCTTGAGTTCTCAAGAAAAATGATCAAATTCTCCACCATTACGGTCTTTTAATGAAAAATTAAAAATTACCCAGTTCTATGTTTGCACAAAAAAAACTTTGCTTTAGCTAAAGAAATAAACAATATTTTTCAGATATAAGTTTACTTTTTTGTAAACCATTCTGTATCCTATGTTATATGTAAATTAAGGTTAAAAAACAGCTACATATCCTTTTTGAACGCATACGTTCTTTAAAATATTTGATTTTTAAATCGTCTTAGCCTGCATTATTTTACATTGATGTCAGAAATTTATGTCTCTGCTTTTATTCAGACATACAAAAATAGTAATTAAAAAAATTTCAATTAACTTACACCAACTTTTCTTTGAGACCTAAGCAATGTGTTTGATTCTTGTATTCTCTGACCCATGGAATCGTCTTCATTAGCATCATCTTGGTCTTGATACAAAGATTGTGCTTAGGAAAAAAATACATTCACTCTTAAAATTCAGCATTACCAAAAACTAAATACAATATGAATAAACAATTAAAAGTCTAATTAAATAATGAATCAATAGAGTTTTTTATGTTTATTCTTCAAATTATGCATTTACATGCAATGATTAATAAAATGGAGAAATATGAAGAAATAAACTAAAAGGGGAAAGGCTTTCCTTGCATAACCAAATTCACGAATCTTTCGTAAGGTATTAAAGCAGGAGAACATTTTTAATTAAACTTTTTTTCTTGTAAAATTTATTGTTTGATCATAAACTGGTTTTTATTTCTCATCCAGCAATGATTGTTAGACATTTTAGTAATAAAATTTTTATGAGCTATGAACACATATCATCATTGGTCACATCATTAGAACACATATCATCATTACCATTTAAAACATGTAAAATTAGGATCCATGTAGACATCCTTTAAAATACATAACCTGTGGAATTGCCGCAGTCCTTATAAAACAAAAAAACGCCTCAATATTTATTTTCAAGTACAAGGATTTCAATATATTTTGGTACAAACTACCAACTTAAATATTTTGAGGAATACTCAAATAATATACAAATTAAATAGTGGTAAACTTTAAATAAACTTAATATTTAAAAATAATATGTTATTTTAATGCTAACTCTTAGATAGTCGTCATCAAAAAATTGTGGAATTGTTTTAAATGGATGAAATGTTTTTAACAAATGAGATGCCAAGAGCAGATTTGTTTGCATGCCCTTTAATTAAGAAATGTAAAAAAAAAGGGAAAATTAATATACATTTAGAAAAAAAGTGTTTACCAGATCCACTTCTACTGGGTTGAATAGGTGAGCTACCTAAATTTTCTAAAAGCTTCCTAGATCTGGTGGGCATGTCAGGTAAAAGTGGCATGGCGGGAGTCATTTCGTTTTCGGGAGAAAAATGACCGGGAGTTGCGGACAGCAAAATATCGGGAGGCTCGTCTGTAGGAAACGTAGATGCTATCCTCATAATGCTTTCATCCATCGCAGTCTCTGGATCTGCTGATGATTCTTGAAAATACTGTTGATGCTGCTGTTGTTGCTGTTGAAGCTGTTCTTCTTCGCCCCACGCACCACCAACTCGAGCATCAACTGGTACACCATATCTAAAGATTTAAAATGATTTTAGATGATCCATCGTGGCAGTAAAAATAATCGACACTTCAATGGACAGTTATTTAAATGTAGAATGTCACAGCACTAGAACTGGAATTGGTAGTATTGTTCCCTGCTTTAAAAATATCGTGTATTCAAGGTAACGAAACACAATGGTGGTAGTAACTGAATTTGAAGAGACAAAATTGAAAACATTAAAAATCATTGGGGTAATGAAGCATTTTTTTTTCTGTCGGATCATTGGGGTAATAAAGCATTTGCTTTTCTGTCGGATCATTGGGGTAATAAAGCATTTGTTTTTCTGTCGGATCCTTGAGGTAATAAAGCATTTGTTTTTCTGTCGGATCATTGGGATAATAAAGCATTTGTTTTTCTGCATTGTAAAATATTCTATCCAATATTAGTCAATTTTTTGTTTGCAGCAATTTGTGCAAGTTATTAAATTTAAAAGAAATATTAAAAAAAACACTATTTGAAAAGTGATACAACTTTTTTTTTTGTTTATTTTAAGATGTATAACTCTTAAGTCTACTGAATGAGTTGTTTTGCATATCATAACTAATTTGCAATTTTCACCATTTTAACAGCAAAGCTTAACTAAAAGATATGTTTTTTAACCTAGTTTTTAAATAAGTGGATTAGATTTCATACATTCTGTGATATCAAAAGTTTAATTTAAATAGAAATTGAAGTTTAACAATTTGACTAAAATAATAGAAATGCATTTGCATACCTGTTCCTGGGCATAGTAACATATCCTGACTGGTAATAGTCCGTTGGTCTAGCATCAGCAGGATTGTAACTTGGTGACCAACCTGTTCTCGACAAAGGTCGGTCATACAGGTCTTTCCTCAAGATTTCGTCTATAGCTTTCAGAACACTGCTAGTATCATCAGTATCCGACATGCGCGAAGAAGGCCTCACAGGTTGCATAGGCTGCTGTTCTATAGAAGAGTAAGCTATCGACCCTGTAGGTGATGGTACGTAGGCAACTGGAGTTGTACGACCTGCTTGAACTAAAATTTTTAAACAAATAAATGTGTGATATTATATATATAATAGACCAACATATAATTCGAACAAATTTATTAACTGATTATATCTTATTATCTAGCAAGAGATCAGTTCACAAAGAGCATTTTGGGGTGGTGGGTATGATCAATTAGCAGAGAAGACGGCTCTATTTCCGAATTATAATTTTCGTTCAGTTAATAATTGGCGATCGAAATGAGCTACATGTGGCGTAGAACAGAACTTTCCACCTATGGCAACACTTTGCAAGGTTTCACCATTAGCGTGTGAAGAGTCATAGGAGAACGAAGTGCGGCAGTTTCTTGATTTTCAAATAGATTAAAATATTTTAAGGTAGGAAACTAAATGGAACATAAAATTACCTTAAACGTAGTTCTAAAAGAAAGCGTAATGGAAATTTTAAAAGATATTTTTAACAATTAAGTACGAAAAATATCGTAGTACATTCCTATACAACTGAAAAGAGGAGGAGAGGGAAAGGGGAAGAACCAACGGTAGGAAGCCAGTCTCCTTCCCAGATGGCGTATCCGAGCGTTACGATCTCCTACATTAATGAAGTTCACGGTAAGAAATTCCTGATTAAATTACGGCGACAAGTACCTGTAACTCAGGGTATTGATAAATTTTAACGTAAAATTCATTTTTGCCGAAACATGCTACGGAACAAAAAATCTGATATACCGTAACTTTTACAGTAATAATTACCGTGAAATCACTGAATCACTCAAATTAAATAAATATTAGTATGCAAATTACGGCAAAAAGGGATTTTACTGTAAAATTCATTTTGCGGATAATGCTCTCAAAATGCCGGTACTTTATACCGAAATTTTTTGCAGAGTAAAAATTGAAATTATTACTGTACACTTATTTAAAATAATTTATTTCTACATTATTTTTTTAAAGAAAATTAGTGAAACTTGCTAGCATCGCATTTGACATTCACGAATAATATTTTGCTATAATATGCTAAATTTAAAAAATGTGCCTTTAACAGTAAAATATCGCTTTTTTATTATAGGCTCTAACATTAACAACACATATTTTTCCTCTGTTTCAATTTACTAGCTTTCTGCCATAAGAAAAGAAATGTTGAATATTTTATATGAGATTCCTATTTTTTTCTAAACATGTTATTTTTTAAGTACTTTAATCTGTAATGCCACTACATAAGTAAGTACAAACAAAACACAAAACTGGGCTTTAAAAATAAGCCGTAGTTTGTTAGGGAACGCAAGAGGGCAATAACTTGTTTAGTTTTTCTAGCAAAATAGATGATTCTTAACGTGATTGTTATAACAGGGCAGTTATGAAAAAGCCGGTTTATGTAGGAGTTGATAATTTAAAAGAAGTCATGGTGTTGAGAATTTCCTCAAGTTAGATACAATATTTGTCGAATATTTATTATAACTTTTATATGAATACTAGCGGACCCGACAGACGATGTCCTGTACACACGTCATTAATTGGAAAATTTCAAATTTTTTTGAATAAGCTGTAACAATCTGGATCGTTTTGATGCAAATTTTTATTAAAAAGTTATCATATTAACGTCATTTTATATATCTTATCACAATTCGACCAATCGATAGCGTGTGAGTATGTGTATACTATCAGTGAAGTTAAATGTAGAAATTGTTTTAAATCAAAACTTAAACTTATTTTAATTAAAGGTTAAAAAAAAGAAAACTTAAACTATTTTATAACAGATATATTTTTTCAATTAAAAAAAACTTAAGTTATCGTAATGCCATTAGATGTACAATATTTTTGGTTAATCCTTCAGGAGCATACACAAACAAATTCGAGGGTTTTCCAACTCTGGAACACGCAACATATAATTGACCGTGAGAAAAGCACGGGTTTTCTAAATCTAAGCCACAAATTGTCATTGTTTGACCTTGTGACTTATTAATAGTCATAGCAAAAGCTAAGCGGATTGGAAATTGCAAACGTTTGAATGGTATAGGCGAATCTGAAGGAATCATTGGGATCCGCGGTAGAAGTACAACTTCACCTTGAAATTTTCCACTTAAAATAGTGGCTTCCAAAATGTTACCCATGATTTTTTTT
>NC_092205.1:62818230-62870269 GCF_043381705.1 Parasteatoda tepidariorum | reverse complement strand
GCTGTTAAAGCTTGTTGTAGTGCATTCTGTTCTGTGAAATAAACACGCTGTCCATTTTCAAGATGCACAGCCAAATGTACAACAGCAGGATCCCTTTCATGTATAGGAAATGTAAAAATTCGCCAAATAGCTTCATTACTACTTATGTATCGTCCCATTTGATAATGTGTTATTTCGTCATTCTTATTTACATTTTGAACAGCAAATATAGCTTTATCACTGCCCTTATGAACGTACTTACAAATGTACTTGATAGACTTCACCGAACTGCATAACTCAACGTTTATGTGTGCTTTATAGGTTTTGCACAGCAATGGTGAGTATGGAACCACCCAGCGATTATCGATGTCAACTCTTACACCGTTTGATAGACGCAATTCATATGATTGACCGCCATTGTCTACATCTCTACGACGGTAAGATGGATAACCATCGATATTGGTGATAGTGTCAGTTTGACATGGTTTAGGAAAACGTTTCGTACATTTTCCATTATCCATACATGGTGACATCATGTTGAGAGAACCACATGGACCATGGATCATATTAGTAGTCACAATGTCAAACAATTCTTGATCAACATTCGGATTTGGAATTTCCGCTGAAATAATTTTGTCAATTTCTTCTGGGCGTACTTTGTCCACCAACCAAATCAAAATATGCGTATGAGGTAAACCTCGTTTTTGCCATTCAACAGAATAAAGCCAACATTGAGTTTCACCAAATACCGAGTGATGTGTAATCAATTTCATCAGGGATTTCAATTTTTGTTTGAACACACGTGCAATGATATCATGGCGATGCATCGATGTTTGACCTGATAACAGCAAATTTTTAATTTCATCCCAGTTTGGATTACACGTAAATGTGATAAAAAGATCTGGTCGGCCGTATGCGCGTACGTAAGTCATGGCGTCTTGAATATATTCTTGCATATGACGCGGACTATCCAACGCACGTATAAATTCAATCTGAAATTATAAAAAATACTCACTTCAATTCCGCACTGAATCTACAAAATGTGTAGTTTTTTACATTTTTAAAATGCACACTTCAAAATTCTACAAACACAATAATAACACGAAATTACAAATTCTATTCAGCGACTCCTTTTCCTGCTCCCTATTAAATTATATATCTATCAAAACAAACTAAAAAAATATTTATAGAAAAACAAAAGTTTTATGACTTTTATTATTTTTATGCTAGTGAGAACCAAAACAATATGGAAATGAATGAGGGAAAACTGGATCCTACCACGTGATTTCCCGGCCAATAAAAATGCAGCGTTAAACATTTAAAGCTTTCTTGTTGGAAGTCGCATAAGAAGTAGAATTTTTTCCCACTCAGTAAAAAATTCATTAAAAAAACATTGTGAATCTAATTGTGAATCTAAACCATTCTCGAATCCTTCTGAAGGTACACAGAAAATTTCATTTAAATCAGTCCAGCCGTTTAGGAGGAGTTCAGTGACATACACACGAACAGACGAAATATATATATAAAGATTGTGTTATTTGCTGCCAGTATATGATTTTTTTACCTTAGGTGTTTGAACTTTAAATTTCAGAAAGGTTTCACATTGTCATAGGTATCAAAACAATAATTTTAACACAGAAAAACTATTTTGATTTGGCCCAATAAACTATTAGCTACATTAAGAGGACGCTTTATAAAGGACCAATTTTTCCTCTTAAATTCTGTTTCACCACCATAATTATTTTGAGATTTAATGTACAGAAAAAGGAAGCTCATACAAACCTAGAATTAGCCATTCGATTGTTGAAGAAGAAATTTCAAAATATCAAACTGCAGACAAATGATTGGAAGAGTACTTTCTCATTTTGTAATCCCAAGTTATCATCTAATTTGTTTTCATGTTTGTTTTTTGGAAATTGTGTTTAATACTTTTGTGTTAAAACTTTTTTGTATTTGATACTTAGTGGCTTACTCTAGGTTTGCCTGAACTTACTTTGTTTAGGTGTGAGAGAATTTGCAATAAAAAGTTTCTCCCGTGGTATATAGGGCCCTCTTAAATACATTTCAAAATGTTAAAGACCATTGTCTAAAAGAACTTTATAAAAACAAATGAGTAAGCTCAATTTTTAATGAAATGAGATTGTAAATTTTTTTGAAAGTATTAGGATTTAGATTGAAGATTATGTTTTCTTAACTAAACTCAAGAATACTTTAAAACATTTTTCATATTAAAAGGAACAATGTTTACTTCTATTTCAAATTCGTTTTCACGATGTCAGTTTTCAGCAAATTAACTAGTATACCCTCAGATAAATCAGTGCAACGCTAAATTAGCCTTTGTGTAATTAACCTTAAACCAACATATGGTTTAAGAATAATCATCCATATTTTCTAAATTGAATGCGTAAAATTGAACCATGTTTCCTTTTAAGTTGAATAATAGCATCAAATTTATTAAATCGACTTAATGAGAAGCTTACAGCAAGTCAACACGCAGTTCACAACTTATCACGCTTCAAATTTTCTAACAATGAAAATTTCTAATACTATTTTTAGCAGATAAAAGAATTATTGATCACATATCTTTAATCCATACTTACACAATCCATATTATTAATTTCAAATTATTGTATTAAGTACACTGAGATACGAAATATAAAATTCTAGCAAAATTACCACACTGCATGGAAATTACATTTCTGTCAAAAACAATTCTGGTTAATAAAACCGAAATATGCGTTATTTAAGACAGTCATTTGGTAATTTTTCTGCTCATATTTCAAACTTTCTAAATTCTAGCTCATATTACCACACATTCAGTAAAAAAAGCAAAAATGCTAAATTTACATTTAAAAAATACAAAATGGTAAATTTAAACGAATAACATGCTCTGAGATATCATGCTAAAATGATAACATTTTACCACATTAAGCAAATTTTATCCCATATTATAAAATAATATTTTATTGTTAATTTTACCAATATCCTTACCAAAGAGCTTTGGTAAAAATGATCGAGCTTTTTGGTGTTCCTATACGGCTAGAAATACCGTAAAATTTACCATATTTTGAAAGTTTTTAACATACTTTCTTCTCAGTACATGACAATGTATGTATGATATGATAATAATGTATGTATTTTATCATATCAAAAATAAGAAACAATAATATGTTTATAAATACAGTAGTTAAAATCGGTGCCAAAAACTTTTTTCAGAATTTTGTACCTGCTTCTAATCTGTCACGCCTCTCTGCAAGTTTGCAAAGCTCGTCATGCAGCCTCATGTTTTCTTCTATCTGTTGTCGCCGGCGAGCTATCTCTGCTTTGATTTTTGCTTTTTTCTCTTCTCTTGTCATTTGGTCATCTTCATCTTCAGAGACATAAGGTGAAGGATGCCAAGATCTAGGCTTTCGAGATTTTTTCTCTTTCCTAAACATATGAAACAAATATATGCTCATTTAATATATTTGATTAATATTGCACGCGAGGATTGATATTTAGAGCTATTTTTCAAACTTTAAAATTTTGTTCAAAATTTGCTCGGAAATTTGAAAAAAAAATTCTACTCCTGTTAGTTCAATTTTCAATGAAAAGAAAAAGTAAATATTTACGAACTCAACCCTATTGTGATCAGTGTTTGATTAATATTTTCGCTCAAAATGTTTCATCATTTATTTGTTATAGTTATACATTATGATAGTCATACATTATTATTTTAAAGAAAAAAGTAAAAATTAAATTTTGAAGAAAAACGAATATTTCTGCCAGAGCAGTTTCTGGAATTTTCGTCTCAAAAATGAGCTTTATAAGTTTACTTAATTTCACTTCAGAATTTTTGTTACCTATCAAACTTTTTTTTTCACTAAAAAATTATTTTCCCACTTGAAAAAATATATAAGAAGAACAATATGAATAGTTTCGGGAGCTTAATTGCCAAATTAATTTGTTTCTTCCGAAGATATTTTTAAGATTCTCTAACTGGAATTTATATCCAAGCGCATACATTATTATTTAGGTGAAAAGACAATTAAGTAAAAATGATGGGTTTAAAAAACAAGAAATTGGAAGAAAAATATACAATTCTAGTTCATGTTTCCAAGTAATGAAAGTAACAGAAATACATGTATAAGTAACAAAAGATTTTCAATTGCAACATATAAAAAACCTTATATATAATATTACAAACCTTATATATAATACTATAAACCTTATATATAATATTATAAACCTTATATATAACAATAGTAGTATATTTCTTAGTTATTAGAACTCGTAAAATGCGACACATACCTTTTTATTAATTATCACTACATTGTAAGAAATTCCGGATCAAAATATAGCAAAATGTACACATTATGGAGCCGAAAATTTCTACCGTTAAGTCCTTTTTTGCCTGTGCTTATCCATTTTATAATATATTATATAAATTCATTTTTATACGGCACATCAAATCTTTTGTTCCGTAACCTGTTCAGTTACGGAACAAAAAAATTCTGATATACAGTAATTTTTACATTAATAATTACCGTAAAACCACTGAATCCTTCCAACTAAATAAATATTATTTTGAAACTTACGGTATAATATTTCACAGTAGAATGGATATCACAGATGATGCACCGGGTACTTTATACCGTAATTTGATACGGAATTTCTTACAGTGTAGCAATTTATTGTAATATTGAATTACATATTACATTGTACTGTAATAAGTAAACAGTCGATTATTAAATGTAATAGAGAGCAAAATTTCTGCAGAGAAATTTAAGCTTAATCAATGATGATTAAAATAAATAAAAAATTTAATGAATTTTGACCTTTTTCTCCGGTCAGTGGTTTGTGGGCTGGTTCTGATCTCAGGAACTGGTGTTTGAGGGGGACCCATTGAAGCACCATATGATGGCTTATCGTATATGGCGTCTCTATGGATATTTTCAGATGAACGTCGCAACCTGTAACGATAATAAATGCAGAAAATTAAGGTGTTCAGTCAGTTCAAAACAAACATTTATGAAATTAAATCAGTGCGGTAATATTTAATAACTTTCAAAATTTTGAAGAATTGTCTTAAATTATTCTTCTTAAAACTTTTCAATAAGTTACTGCTGTGCACGGAGAAAGAAATTCCTGTAATATAACCATGCTGTTTGGTAATTACATTTCTGGAAAAAAATGCATAATTTATGTTAATACAACTGAAATATAAGGCATTTAAATCATTTATTTGAATTTTTTCCCTTTCATATGATATAGGTTTACCAGAAATTCTGGTTTTAACAATTATAGCTCTTGTTACCACGCATTTAGTGAAAAATGCAAAACTGAAAAGTAAATGTAACCAACTAATTAGCTTTTACGATAGGTGTCTAAAGGTGTCATGATAAAATTCCAAATTTTATCACATGACCAGAAACTATATTTTTGTTTCTTCGACCAAAATCATTACTAAAGCGCTTTGCAAAAAATTACAGAGCTTTTTGGTGTTTCCATAGAGCCAAAAATCAACACCTCCGAGAAAAGAGAAAGTCTCAGCACGGATTAATTTAGTAGTCCGACGTAACGATCATAAACTGGGCAGTAGAGAAAAAATAAGAAGGGTGTCACTACGTTCGGACTACTTAGCTGCGCAGTGGTGGAAAATACGAAAGATGTCATTACGTTTGGACTATTAAAGGATTAACTTTCTTGCTGATGGTAACCCTTGCTGAGACCTTTTATCATCGAGGAGGTATTGCAGAAACACGGTAATTTTTGCCATATTCTGGTTGTTTTGACCATACTTTTCATCAGTGTGTGTCAGGTTATTAGGCTTTATTAGAGCCCTGAAGACCCATTGTAAACTAGCGAAGGTGTCTGCAATTTTATTATTCCACTTTTAAGAAAAATTCTAACACAAAATTGATTAATTGGCAGACTTGTTTCCTTACGGAACATCCATTGACTAAACATATACGCAGTGCGGAGATTGAGAAAAAATCTAAAATGGATGACGTAATTGGGAATAAAAAATCTACCAGATATACACGAGCCGTTAAAGAGCCATTAGGTTAGTCACTGAAGCATCTTCATCTGCCTGATGAGAAAAACGTTGCGATGGCTTTAAGCGCACAATCTTGCCGTCCCGAAAACTGATACCAAGGGCTGAATTTGATAACAGATAATTCCTTGTGATCTCTTCTGGGTAATTGTGCCATAATTTTGGCAAGCTAGTCAAAGAATTGTTTTTACTCTTTAACGTAGAAAGAATTACTCTTTAACCTTTTACTTTAGTTTTAATCTTAAACTATTCTGTCGCGTTATTATAAGAGGATCGAGCTATAGAGAGCTCATTGGCACATAACTGGCATTATTGAAGCAATGAAAAGGTTTTCTTGAATCCAATTCAATCTGTGGTGTTTAACAACAGTATTGACTGTAGTTTTATCAAATCTGATGAAAAGTAGATACACGGTCGATAACTGACTTGTTTTCAAATAATCTAAAATGCAGGAAACTAAAACTGTGATTTCAGACACAACTAGTACACTGCATTTTTCTGAAGTTATTTAGAGCTCAACTGACTTGACCCTTTGACGCAGATGGCATAGTGACGGTTCTCTTGTGATTCATTCCTTTATTTTTCAGTTTTTAATTCGAAAAAATTCTGCCGTGTTATTATAGAAAATATTAAAAAAAGATTTAAAAATGTTTTTACAATTGTAAAAAAATATTCGTTAAAAGCTCAAATTCAGAGGGTTAAAATTTCACAATGATGTAATTTTCAAGTGTCTGGTGGAGGTGGTAAACATCATATGATCTAATAATATTTCTATTTACAAACAAAGAGGATTTACTATGCAACTTTTCCTATTCCAGGCGATAAGCAGGTAAAATAAAATTTCAAAAATTTCATTGATCTGGTAAGGGCCTAAGAATATTTCGATTTCAAATAAAATTGACAAACGTTTGATATCAATACATAACTTTCCCTACCACAACCGATTTGGATTTTTAAAATAAGTAAGAATTAGCCCACTGAAAAACTTATATTCATTATGAGTTTAAATATACATTTTCTATACTGAATAATGTTATAAAATGCTATGAAAATATGCCTTATTTAGCCTATGCCACCAAGCGCTAATTAAAGTGTTAGGTCCGGAATAAAAATTTAAAAAATACTATATATCTAATTATTCCCAATTCATTACTTATCCTTGCTTCTCTATTTATAAATTCCAGTAGTATTTACCACTCTTAATCATTACTAAAAATAAAATACTATATATCCAATTATTAATTACGTATCCCAGCTTAACCTACGGAATTCTACTAGCATTTAACATAATTACTTATTATTAAACACAAAGTTGTTTTTACAATTACCCATCATTAATTATTTATCCCCGCATGCCCCTTTAATGAATTTTACTTGTACTTATACTTACTCATGACTAGAAAAATATATTATGCATCCAACCATCCATTAATAATTACCTATCATAATTTATTTCTTACAGGTAAGAATTCATAATTCATAAATGGTCTATTTATGAATTCCACTCGTATTCGACGCACTTACTCATTATTCAAAATTAATACTGTGTATCTTATTATCCATAATTAATAATTAATTTTAACCTATCCTATTCCTCAGCTCTATTAGTATTTAATTTAACACTCTTACTCATGATATCACTGCAAATAAAAAAATACATCGCTAATACAGAAATGAAGCAAAATTTTATCACCATTTCAAGAAGTCCTTACAGCATTGACTCACCTTTTGAGCAAATGAGCAATTGGTATGAAACTAGTTGATACCCTCCATAATATGTATATTATAAGTATACAGTGCACGTAAAAAGGATCACCCTGAATAACTTTTGATCTAATGATCTGATCTTCACGTTCTAGAACTCAATCTTAATCGCTCAAGGGGGTGACCTTAAATATGCTAATTATAAGCACAGAAGATAATTTAAGTTGCGAAATCAGACACAAAAACGTACTTTGTCTGAATAAAAATACCTTGTTTTGACGGATTTCTAAACTCCCAAAATATAGTCGCAATCTGGGAAATGTTGTCACACTTACTCATTATTCGAAATTGATACTGTGTATCAAATTATCTATAAGTAATAATTAATTTTAACCTATTTTATTCCTGAGATTTATTAGTATTTAATTTAACACTCTTCCTCAAGATATCACTGTAAGTAAAAAAAAAAGACATCGTTAATACTGAAATGAAGCAAAATTTTATCACAATTTAAAGAAGTCCTTGCAGCATTGACTCACCTGTTGATTTCATTATTTAGTGTTTGGAAATAAGCGTCCGGACCAACCACCCTCTGTTGCTGTTCCATCATTCTATTGTCTGGAACAAAATATTCCTGTAATTTATTGTTCATAACCCTTCGTCCCTGGTAGAGAGCTTCCGTAGATCCGAATCCACTTCCCAAACTCCCGCCAAATCGACTAGCACTCGATCTTAGTAGTTCAGTCGCTCGGGCGTGGCTGTCAATGGAGGGGAAATCCATCGATCTATAGCCTACAAGAGAATCGTTTGGCTCACGTGAATCAGCGTGAAATCAATGCAAGTTAAAAGCTAGTTTGTAAAAGATGGATGTTTTTTTTAATTTCATTAATTAATTTTCATAAATAATTAATTTTATAATATTTTCATAATAATTTTATTATAAAGAAATTTTATTATATTTTTTTTTATTATTTATTATAAAAAAAATTTATTTATAATATTTTTTTAATATTATAATAATTTTATAACATGTAATAAATTAATTTTTTAAATTTTTATGCTTGCAATAGAGTTTTTTCAGACATTTTATTTTTAGTACTGATTAAAACGCACCTTATGCTAATTAAAGTTTTAGTTTAAAGCTATTCAAACGAGCTAGTAAAATCGCTTAACACATATAGCCTTTAAAATGCGATCTCTAACTAAATATTTTGCTCTTTTAAAAGATTAAAAAAAATGAAAAAAAAAAAGATTCTAAGAAAGGAGCAATAAAACAAAAATTATGAGGGGGAAATGTATTGTAAATAAATAAATTTTAATTAATTTATCCACTAATTGCTTATCAGTGTCTCGTAATTTAGTATTGAACTGTGACAAAAGAAAACTTTATGTAAGAAATATTTTTAATTTTAAAGCCAATGGAACACATAAGTAAAAGTTTCATTCGACACAACTAAGGCGCTTGATTAAATATTGTTTATGAAGTTTTTTAAAAAAAGGGAGGGAAAGAAAACTGAAAAGTAAGATTTTAAAGAGGGAGAAATAAAACATAAATTATGAGTGAGAAATGATTTATTACGGATAATACATTTTAATAGTTTCAAACAATTTATTAACATAGAAATATCTAGTAATCGAATATCAATGTCTTGTAATTTAATATTGAACTTTACTAATTTAGTCATGAACTTAGATAAAATATCACTTTATGCTAATTAAATATTTAATTTTAAAGCAATTGAGCCAGAAAAGTAAAAATTATATTTAGCATGACAATTAGGAAACTTAAAATTCGATTCATAAGTAAATATTTGTGAATAAAAAAAATAATAATGAAATTTTTAAAGCAGGAGCAAAAAAGAAACAAACATACATTTGGTTGGAGAATTGTTAATAACTGGGGGACAAGAAATTTATTCAATCCTGCTTATCCTAATTATCCTCTCATTGAATATTAACGGTTGATTTGAAGAAATTATTCTTTAGTTAAATTCTCGAGAAACTTGCGTATGCTCCGTTAACCCAGAAAAGCCTAGATACCGTCTTTAGGAGTGGATAAAAATGTTTCAATTTTCAGTTATCGCGTGTAAAAATTTTCTTTTTACGCAAGAAATTAGAATAATTTATTTTTAAGTTTTTATTTCTCTTGAATATATCAATGACTGGATGTATTAAGCAGTTGGTTTATAAAGGTAGCCTGTTTTATTTTTCTATTTAATTAAAAATGGTTTTTCTCCTAAATGAAAAATTTTATTTTATTTTATTTTTAATAAATTATTTTCACTTGGCATATAATTTAATAAGAAATCAAAGAAAGCTTGTTAGCGTAAAATTTCAAATGATATTAGATATCTAATTTCAGTTTTTTCAGTAATGCCTGCATTTCTTAATTTTGCCAGCATTTTTGGACATTTTTTTTGTCATAACATTTAATATTTATATCAAGTTAATATTGAAAATTTGCGTCCTGGGAATAAAAAAATCAATTAAAAAACAACACCAATAACAAAATTTTCAGAAATCATCACTTTTTGAAGAGAATGTTAAAACTTTTATAATTATAAAACAATTTGATAATTTGATAAATTTATTTAACCTCAATTATTTCTCTAAAAGAGCGAAAGATATTAAGATATTAAGAGAGGGTGACATGTGCTTCATTATCCAATTTTTACTTGTATTATTCTTATAAAATTTAATACAAGATTATTTTATACATTATAGTGCAACATTGTATTATTAAATGTTAAAAATGACAATGATAAAGCTAATTAACATAAAGGAAACTTATATCTGAATTTAGAAACAACAATTTAAAGCAAATATTCCGTTGCGAACTAAAAACTAAGATTTTCCTTTATTAACTATTTTCATAAAATTAGATGAAAAAATTCATGATAAACATTAAAAACATATCTTGTATACAAAAAGAGTAAGAAGAAGGATGAATGATGTCTAAAAAGAATCATATTAATTTTATAAAATGAAAAATAATGCTGTTAATCATGATGAATAAAATAATAATACAATTTATGAAGAAACAGAAGCACGTCGTGATTTCATAGACTTTTAATTTCAAGCTATTATTACAAAATATTATCGCTTCTTACAATAGTTTGAAAAGAAAAATAGAAAAGAGGTGCACTAATGTCGCGATAATTTATGCCACAATGCTTTTGCTTCGCTACGTGTAAGATAATTTTGAATTACAGTTAGGGAGAAAATGTAAAAGTTTTTTTGGCAGTTTTATAAAAAGAAAGTAATGAATAGAATTTATGAATTTTGCATGTTTTTTAAAAGTAACATATTAGATTACATTGCTTATATTCTTTTTACTATTTTCGTTCATAAAATTTGCTAAAATTATTTTTTTTATTTTTTTAGTCATAGTTTTGATTAAATAAATCTTGGTTTCGACTAAGTGGCGCTATAAGAGTCTTATTACGTAACCCTAAAATACTATACTATAGCTACCACAATAGATAGTGGTATCAATAGTAAAGCGGTATTTAAAAAATAGTGGTATCGTATCTACAGACTTTACAACCATAGATAAAACTATTTATAGTTTGATAGTATTTATAAATTTTACTACAGATACCACTTTTATATTTATATCTAAACAACTAAACCATTCAAAAGTTAAAAGAGTTTGTTCTAGACTATAATGGTCACTATTTATATTAGAAGTTTGAAATATGCTTATAAGTTCAAAACACATTGTCAGTTACAATGCAAAAAAAATGCTTTAAAAAGAAAATAAAACATGGATTTTTCACTTACTAGGTTGGACTGATTGAACTTGTTTAGGATAATATTGAAGGTATTGCGGAGTTAATGGCTGTTGCTGTCTCATTGTCTGATAGTGCATTGCCTGTTCCATTTGTGCAAAAGGTGGCAAATTAAGCTCACTGTTATGTCTACGTCGGCCTTTCTTTAAAGTAGGTTGAGCAGTCATTTTTTGTTGCAAACGTCGCAACGATTCAACACTGGTACCCATGAAAGAAGTCGAGGGTGCCATTGTTGTCGTTGGAGGTTGACGAGAACGCTTAGAACCATCATGCCACTGCTCTGAAGCTGAAACAACTGTCGTAGTGGCAGTAGTCATGATGGTGATGTCATCATCAGATGGTCTTTGGGTGATGGCATATTTTGGGACTGCATCAGGTAGAGGAGTTCTTGCACCTGAAGGCTGAGGTGTCCTTCGACCGGAATCCATCATACTTTGATACAGATGCAGCTCTTGGCTGCTGCCATAATGGGAAGACAATTGACCTCTCATAGGCGTTTGAGGCTGAATGGGATGTGGTACTATCTGTGGTTGACTTTGATACTGTACGAACTGTGGTTGGTTCTGATATTGCAGAAGTTGCGGTTGACTTTGATACTGCGGTTGTGTTGGCATCCTATAGCCGTGCGACATCGTAGGAGTTTGAATTGGTGTTGTTTGCGATGCCAACTGAGGCTTTGAAGAATATGTTTGGTAAGATATGGGGGTGCTTGTTTGGGCTTGTGGTAAAACCTGTGACACAGATGGTGCTTGGTGGGGTGTCTGTGCCTGTAATTGTTTCATTAAAACAGCTGAGAGTGCCGCTGTGTTAGTATTAGCTAAAGGTTTTGGAACAGTGGGAGTGGTTCCACTCGATGAGGTAGATATTGTTCTGGTAGGTTCCAGTGTAGTTGCCGTTGTTTGTGGAGGCTGAGGAGTCTGCGAACGATCTCCATCACCTCTGCTTCTTTGCTCTAGCATAACCTTTCGTTCTTCTGTCACAGCTTTTAGTTCATCTCTAAGTTGTTGCTTTAAATTCTGCATGTACTGTGGCAATTTAGTACCAGTAGGATCTCCTCCAGGACTAGGAGTTCTAGATGTTTCCACTCGTCGACCTAGAAGAGGTGACAAGGAACTGCCCATGCTGGGTGTTGGTGAAGGAGCACCTAACACATTGCCTGATGCAAACTCTTTTGATGATTCAATTGCAGTGACTACTGTAGTTGTGACGGTTGCGGTAGGTGCTGGAGTTAAAGAAGGTGATTCGTTTTCAAAGTGGTCTTGGAAACCATTTCCGTTTTTAGCTCGATCTGCTGTTTTTCTAGTGGGGCTGGGTGAAGCGCATTGGTCAGGTGGAAGATTAGGTAGTTTCCGTCTAAGTCGTACGGATTTTATGCTCTCTGCTTCGCTCTGAGTATCTGAAGAATCACCAGTCTGCTGAAAGAAAATAAATGATTTTAACACATCAGGTAAAATAACAGTTTGCATATATTATTATTCAAACAAAGATATGAAGGTATAGTTTACATTAATTGATGATTAAATATGAGTTCTAAATTTCAATTTCAACTAGTTGCAGAAACACAATAACAATGATATTTCACTATTACAGTAATTTATAATTATCTTCAGAGTTACCAAAAGTTTTTTTAAAGAAATTCTCAAAATATAATTGGGGAACAAATAGAAAGAATAACATCCCAAAAATTTCATGATCTATTAGCGATCTATAATAGTAAAATGAGGAGTTTGATTTTATGTGTTTTTTGAGTGTGTGTGAATGTTCCTCTTATAACTCCAGAACCATTTCAGCTAGCATCTTGAAATTGAGACAGTGCGTGACAGCGTGACAGAAGCATTTTTATCCCCTGATGCTGAAAATCGTTAAAAAATTTCAGTTAGATACTTTGAGAAAGACGTTTGAAAAATTGGAATTTTTTCATCGACTTGAAACTAGCCTTTGATAAAAATGATTGACAGCAGACATTTTCTTTTTTATAGCTTATATCAAGCACATTTATAGCTTATATTTAAAAAAAGAAGCTGTGCACATTCTTTAATGATTAATTATTTCTTATTTGCTATGTCAGATGAACTTTATGATCAGCATAAACATGATAGCATTGGTCGATTAGGTAACCAAGTTAGCACTTCTAAAGTTATTTTAAACCACATGAAACTTTTGTTTATAGTTATGTTTTCAAACCGTAAATTCATCTACCGAACTAGATAATTTAAAATCAACTGAAAACTGAGAAACGCAAAAACTTGCCCCACTCTTAATAACACAAATGTTGCTTTATATTAAATTTGTCAGTAGGTAATATTTTGAATTAAAGAAATTGCTATATTCTAGAAAAAGAAATAAATAGAGAATTGGTACTAAATCGTTTAGGAAAGAATGTAAAAATCGCTATATTATTACTCATGCTATTGACGCTTAATCAGTTTTGGTAATAATTACTAATTGAAATTAAAAACAAGCTTGTACTGTAAAAAATTAATTGGGAAATAATACTAATTCCTTTGAGTGAAATGTAAAAAGTTCGATTTTTATAGATGATGCTTAATCAATTTTGAAATTAGTAAAAAAATGTGCTATGTACTATAAAGCAAAATTAATAGAGAAATCGCTCTAAATCATTTAGGAAAACGTAAAAAATTCAACATTATTAGTGGCACTTTTGATATTTAAATAACTTTAGTAATAAGTACTAACTGAAACAAAATAAATAAGCTGCGTACTCTAAGTACTATAATGCAAAATTAATTGGAAAAATGGCTCTAATTGGCTTAGAGGAAATATAAAAAATCACCACATTCTTATAGATGCCAATGGTACATAATTAATTTTGGTAAAAAGCACTACCTGTGCAGCTTTAATAGGTACCAACTGCGCAAATATAAGTACAATGTATTGCATGATATATTTGATGAGTACAATCTATATTTGATATCGATTTAAACAGCATCAATACGGGGAAGCTTTAATACAGATACTGTGAAATAAGGTTTCTAAAGTCCCTTGAAAAGAATAAGTACCGGAGAAAATCACGTGGTTGGGGAAACTTTTGGCAGTTATGAATTGGCCTCGAGAAACAGTATCATGGCAAATGATTCTGAAAACAGTTAATCCTTATTTTGATGGGATAAACTACTAAAAACAGGCTTTGCTTAATATAATAACGTAAAGTTCCTGAGAAAGACAAAATACAATAAATTCAAAAAATGAAATTATTTTTGTTTTATTAATTGTAATGATATATGTCTTTCATTTTTGAGCAGGATTTCGTGGTGTTGTTCAGCACTAAATTGATTGCTTATTCCCCCCCCCCCTTACGATGAAAGGAATATTCAGCTATCTAATTTATATTTTTTAAAAAAAGCTAATGGGCGGTAAACGTAAAAGCTTGTAAAACTCATACAAAAGGTTTAAAAGAATTAATATTGAATATATTATAGTTAATCTTAACAATGGAAAAAAACTTTTATAGATTATTTCAGTCATATAAAATGAAAACAGTGTAGGGAGCAAACAGGTTAGAACAGGTTGCCACTACGCATAAAACAATGGAGAGCTTTTTAACTAGTTTCATGCCAATTACTCATTCGTTCATTGTGCGCTTAATTCCTACTAACATTTTTCTTTTCAGGCAAAGTTCTATCAATAAAAAATTTCATTATCAATAAAAAATTCATTTATATTAAGATTACTGATAAAAGAGAGGTGTGTGGATCATTACACTAGTATTATTGGATAGAGTTGATATTCAACATTAAATGAGTCTTATGTATGTGCTCAGAAAAAATAGCATTACATTAAATCTTGGCGTAAATAGTTTCTCCTTTCTTGGCATAAATAGCTCGTAATTTTGAACTATTTTCCAAATGTATTCAATTTTATCATCTAAGTTAAAGAAAAATTTAAACTATTTTTGTTTGTTTGGCTTGAAACAATGCATTCTAAGATAATTTTTTTTATTCAGATTTGGAAGATATAGATATTTGATCATTAGACTTTAGCGTTATTCTTGTGCAATGAAACTAGCATTGATACACTATACTATGCAACTAATAAATTATACTATACAACCTATAAATTAATATGTGATTGGAAATATGTATGTCATAGATAAGTTTTATTTTATCTACAGGATTCAGTTAAGTAGCAATAAAGTGGGTGCGGGACATTTTTAATTATACCTTAAATGTGGCTGTTATTGCAAACTGAATTTTATGCAGCGAATCACACAAAAGGACGTTAGAGTTTCTTAAATGGAATTTACAAGACAAATGACAGCGATATTTTGGAAAAAGGAATACATTTCAAATCGTCTTGAACATCTTGTTATTTTTAAACGTGCACCTACACTCTCAGATGATCATTTAGGATGTACAATACAAGGTTGTTGGATGCGGACATATGAAATTAAGATGTTTATTTAGACTGCCGGGTGGCAATTACAGGGTCTACAGTCCAAGCTCAAAGACATGTGTGAAGAAACTACCACAAAAATTATTTTCGGATGCAAAAAGCGTCGGCATCAACATTGCTTTGTATTATACCATAGGCATTGATATTCGCACAAATAACAGATCATATTTATCTTTGAAATTAAAACTCAGGGTGCTTAAAATCTCACCCAGTAATTGATTCTACTTTCTGTGGTGCTAAATAAATAAATAACTGTAGCTCAATAAACATTTTAATTTGTTTATTCTTTGAAAAAAGGTCCGAAAAACTCATCGTATAGTTCGAATGAATCGTTTCAAAAACATGTCGTTTAAAAAGCACTTAAAGCTTTTTCGCGCATTTCTTTCTGTTTTATTATTCTTAGACGCTTTTTAATAATATTTCCAATACCAAATTATTTAGAAATACCTTAAAAAACTTTTATTTTTTAATCAACAACTTTTCTTGCATCTCTGTTTGCGGGTATCATCAGCATCATTTTACGAAGAATGTATAAAATACTAACAGTTTTAGAATAACTGAAAACTTTACACAATAAGCAGCTATCATTTTAATATATTTTTTTTGCAGAATTCACATTTTATCAATCAGAAATAACTTTGTTTAGGTCACATTAAAAACGTTAATCACATTTAGTTCAATGTAGTTAAGAATGACATAAAAATAAATTTTAAAATAACATTTAAACAGGAAATGCAAAGAAGCAATTTACAGTATTGCATGTACAATAAAATATCAAGAAATCTTTGTTAACTTATATTACAGCTGAACGATATTTTTACAAATGAAAACAAAATAAAATTAATCAAAATTTGAAAGTAATAAACATTTTAAAAAATTATTTACTACCTAGCAAGAGCTAATGTCAGCCATTTATCCGATTTATAATAGTTACACCAACGCACATAAACTGACATAACAAATACAGGAAAAAATATGTGATATGCATGTTAATACATTTCAGCCATATTTATTTACACTTCAATCATATATTCCCATGCGTATTTGTCGAATATTTAAATCTAGTATAGCTAAAAAAATACTAAACGAAAGCTTCCTTTCTACCGACAAAGAATAATTTTGAGAGAAAAGTTTTATACTCATTAAATAAAGTTTCTTAGCTACGAGAAAGGAAAAAGTATGCTCTTTATACAAACAAAATAATCTAGTACAGTTCTAGTGTATAAATATAAAATAATAGTATGGTAGGTGCATAGCTTTCAAAAACGTAATAATTTAATGCAAATTAAATATATTAAGCTAATTTGTATTCTAAAATCATTATACAGAGTATATAAATTTATTATCTTAGTTATTACATTCAACATAGCAAAAAAAAGTTTTTCCGATATCATATTCAGCATTTTGAAAAGCAGTTTATTCACTATGAATCAAAAATTAAAATAAGTGAGAGAACATTTGAAATCATTATAATTGGGGAATATTTCGCTGTGTTTAGGTAAAAGTGAGTCAAAAAATTCCCTGTTTAGGGAAATTTTATGAAATTCCTCTTCGTCCCTAGGCAACTACGTAGAGTTTGAAAAAATATCTGATTTTCCCCCGTGATCTGTGGATTTTTTGGTGATGAATTCTTCTTTCAGAGGACGTTATACCACAGGGGAAACTTTTCATCCCAAATTACTTCAATAAATTTAAAATTTATAGAAAAGTGAATTCAAACATACTAAGATTAAGACATGAGGTTTCTAATGTTGAAAAAATATTTTCAAAACATCAAAATGCAAGCAAATTATTGGATGAGAACTTTCTCACAACGTAATCCTACATAATCCTCTCATAATGTTTTTGCATTTCGATATTATCATTTAATTTATTGCATTCAACGCTCCAAAAAAAATTCTAAACAGTTTACTCAATACCATGTTCTATATTTAAAAGAAAAAAAGAAACAGTTTATTTAGAAATGAATCAAAAATAGAAATAAGCGACAAAATATTTGAAATCATTATAGTCAGAAAATACTCCACGATTATTAGGTCGAATTTAGTCATAAAAATTCCCTGTTCAGGGAATTTTTTTGAAATTTCTATCCGTCCTCAGGCCTCTTCCGAAGACAGGGTTGGTTTATGGCCGGCAGAAACTGGTTTTTGCCATGCCAGTGGCAGAAACTGGTTATAATCGGTAAAACCGGCAAAAACTCGGGGAAACTAAAAAAACTTCTATATTAGTTCTAGTAATTGCTTAATGACATTTTGTTTAAGTAAACTGAAAAATTTAACTCCATGTAACTGTAACAAACTTTTTAATTCATTGTTTGTAAATATATATTATTTTGTTTATATTAAATATAAAGAGTGCAGTATATCAAATATTTATATAAAATAAAGAATAATGTAATGCAATAATAAATATATATACTAGACTTTAGTTTATTATATTAAACTCTGAAATTCAGTAATTATTATCATCTAACTCTTAATATAACTGAATAGAGCTATTTTCAGATAGTTTTTTTTTCTTTTCAATACGTAATTTGCTTGGCAACAATTCAATTATTATAGCAGTAACAGTTTTAATCTTTTGTGGATGGCAATGCCTGCTAGTTCTGCTGGACTTGAGAAAATCTTCTCAAATTTCTCGCTCGTGCATAGCAAATTGAGAAATTGTTTAGGTTCAGAAACTGCATCAAAACTTGTCGTTTGTTATAGATTACTGCAGAGTGCAAACAATGTAATATTTGATTTTTAATTTTGATAATTTTATAAATAAATTGTACTTTGTTTAACATTTAATGGTTTTTTCAATGAATTATCCATTGTATGTCAATCTCAGTACTTACTTTTATGTCATTTTCTGAATTTCTGCCAGTTTCTGCCACAAATGTGGCAGAAAAGGGTTTCTGCCATGCCAGTTTTAACCACCTCGGCAGAAACTTGCTAACCTTGACCGAAGAGTTGGATAAAATTATCTGATTTCCCCATCGACAGTTGATCTTTCTCCATGTTTGCTGATCAACGGATTTTTGGGTATAAATTCTCCTTCAACACCTGAGAAATATTCCCTTTGTAATGTTCCCTTTTGAATGACTACTGAGTGAATAGTTTTACCTTATCTCTCGGTGTACTCGGTGTCTGAGGGGATCCCACGGTGGTGTTATCCATGATGTTGTGAGGACTCGAGGATCCACCACCATTCAAGCGAGCCATGAGCTCTTCCGTAGGCTTTGGCGAAGTGCTGCCTCCATAGGAGCCAGAACGCAGTCGACGAACTTGCGGAGTAGGAACTATGGGTATAAAAATAACAACATTGTAAAACTTCAGCTTTTTTATTTACTAAATTTAAGAATTATTGCTTAAGTTTATCAAATATCTACATTTTTGACAACAAAAATCAACGATATTTTATTAATATTTCCATTATAACATATTTATATTTTTAAACATCTCAATGAATCCACTATTATATACTTTCATTATTATGTAGTTTCATTATTGTATACCTCCATTATTATATATATATTTCTATTTTTATACATATTCCAGAATATTTCATAATATATTTTGGAATGTATAAGAGAAATACTTTTTTTATACAGATTTGATAGCAATTTTTATACAGAAGTAATGAGAAAATAAATATCTTTATTATGCAACTAAAAATATACATGCCTTTTTTAAGAGTTTTAATGAGAAGTTTGCCAGAACAATCTGACAAAAGATTGAAATTACTTGACAAATAATCGATCCCAATCAATATCTTTTATCAATTATTTTATCATTCATCATCCATATTTTTTATAAATCATTATCAATTTATATCATTTACTTGGCTATAACCAGCTTGTCAAATATATACAACTAGAGGCCCACATATTTCATCAACACACTTCATGTAAACAATGCACCAAATTGACAATATCTTGAAATTGCACAATTAAATTCTAACTGCACAGTTACCTTTAACTTCTAATAATGGTTCAAAAGCATTTGATATTCGTTTTAATTCACCCTTCCATCGTTTTACACAAGAATTTAGTTGAATTGTTGAAATATATACTAATTATTCGCCAAATTTACTGAGCTCCCAAAAGTACTACCTACTTCAATGAACTGTAGATTGGAATAAGCTTAATCTGGTGTTAAAATTTAGCTGCACTCTTTGAAGTATGTAGGAATGCTCGATTTGGTATCATCATTCACACTTTCGGAGTTTTCCAACATAAATTCAAATAGGTACTAAACGACATTTTCTTTTACAATTTGCTGAATTTAATTGCTTTGAATGGATTATTAAATGGTATTCACAAAAACGTCTATTTTCTGACAAATTCCAAATCTGTTTACAAACTTAAAACTTAAGAGAGCGATTAAACAATGTTATATACTAAGTCTTGCGAGAAAACAAAAGTGATAAGGAGATAAACAAAATCAAATAAGAAAAATCACTAAGTATCAAAAGTCGAAAGGCGTGGAACCCTAATTTATCTAAAGAATGTAGATCTATCAAGGAAAAATTGAGTGTTTAGGCATTTGAAAAAAAAGTTACGAAATAAATGGAGATAACAATAACTTTAATTTTGAAAACTAAAATTTTTGTTTAACAGTTACCATATGAAAGTAAAAAATATCAAATGAATGGTTTAAATACAGAACCTTTTCATTTAGTTTTATCAAGCAGAATTATGGATTTTTTACCATAAATACCATTATTATATAGTATGGTAGTTTTACCAGAATTTTCTCTCCGTGTAGAACTATAAAAAAAATAGTTTAATCGGGGATACGGTCTTCTCTTTGCCAACGCATTAAAGTACTCACAATGTAATTTTGCGCCTAAATTATGGCAGTTTAAGTGATCAAGGTGTCTATTACTATCTTTGCGTGTACTTTGGACATAATAAGATTTCACATGCTGTATTAATTATACATTTAAGAAAAAAATAAGGTAACATTTTCAGTACTGTGTACTAATGACATTCATGATAAAGAAGAAACACATTTCTGGTTAATGAAGCCAAATTATGCAGAATTTAAACCATTCATTTGGTAATTTTTCTGTTCATATGGCAATGGTTTATCAGAAGTTTTGGCTTTCAAATTTATAGTTCTTACTTCCACACAATTAATAAAACATGCAAAACTAAAAATTAGGTTTAATCGAAAAAGTGATTTTTATGCCTTGTTCTTATTTGTAATGAAAATATTATCAAATTTTATCATACATTATAAAATCATATTTTATTGTTATTTTTAACAAAATCTTTTCCAAGGCATTTCTATAAAAATTACCAAGCTATTTGGTGTTCCCATACAGACAGAAACGCGGTAAGTTTTACCATATTCTGGTAGTCTTGGCCAAAATATTTCTCACTGTGCATTATGCGATGTAATCTATATATTATTATCTTTATCGTATTAACCAAAATTTAATAAGTTCAAATTAATGATTTTTTTCTTTTAATTAATTTCCTCTAATGAACACCAGTGTCCAAAGTTTAATGAATTTGTGAAAGTTAAATGATTATCTCCAGAACTTCTGAACAGATTTAATATTTAATATATATGATGTATCATAGTTACACGCATGACACTCTACAGTATCCGATAAAATGTAACAGTGATTATACTCCAATGAAACCATACAAATTACAATTTATTTACAAAAAAAGAAAATGTGCAACACATGATCCTTTAATAACATACTGTTAATAAATACAAAAATATCAGTTACTGTTAATAAGTACACAAAAATCATCAGCAATTTATATGAAAAAGTAATAGAGTTAAGATTCAATGAAAAGTAGTATTAGGAGAAAATCAGATTGTCCTTCAAATACATATTCTTTTTCTCACCAAACATTTTATAGTAATCATTTCAGAAAAATCATTAATATACAATTGAAAACCACGTACAATAATAATACGAAGAAATGGCATCCAAATGGCATCCTGATTTATAAAATTACATCAAAATCTTATGAAAAAAATACATTAATGACATATAACTCAAAAAAGCTAAAAATTAGTGTTTTGAAAATTAATGTTTTATGGTTACTATTTTGCCTTCATTGCGATTTTGATATTTATTGTTTTGTTTACTTAAAAATTAAAATTCGTTTTTAATACATATTCTGACAGCTATCCACATTTGAGCACATTATTCTGAAGTACAAGTTGAAATTGATATGAATATGTATTATATTAATGTAAGCAATTCGCATTAACGCGCTATGGGGGAAATAAGCGTTTGCAAATTTAAAAGGCGTCTTCTCAAAATCTCTCTCACACTGTAACTTTTCTACTTTCTATCTGATTTACTCAAAATTTTAACATCAGGGATAAACCATATGCATTTTGCGAAGCACTCAGCATTTTTTATTAATTAAACTATTAATATTATTTATATCATCTACTTGATACTTTGTTTGAATTTATTCGACTATGGATTACTGTTTAGGAATTTCTTTGACAATGCATTACTTTGTATAAATTTCTTTGACTATGTTGATGCTAGTTAATTTCTTTAACTATATCATATTATCTATTGGATTTGGGGCTTATATGACTTCCCGAATATATTTATTTGCACCACTGACGCGATCCCCATTTCAAAGCAACTTTTTCAACTGCGCATATTTACGAAATGTGTAAAAAAAATAATCTTCACCTCTTAAGAAATTGAATGTGTGAAGAAATCAAAAATATTAGATTTGCCTACCATCTTGTAATGTGACAGTTGGTACTGGTTGAACGGATTCTCCAACCTTCTGACCATTGGAAGCACTGCGTGGTTGAGATCTAGGTGCAGGACTAGGAACGTTCTAAAGAAGAGAAAATAATTTTAAATACACTAGCAAGCAGATTACGGCTAAAAAACTTATACTAACATTCATACAACTCAAGTATCATCACAAAACACAAACACAAATTTTAATTCGGAAAATGTAACCGGTTTCATAAATATTCAGACCATTACACCTCAGTATCCTGATAAAATGACTTGCTGTAAATTATAAGGCAAAATTAACGGCCTTCTGATGATAAATAGGTGAATAAATATAAATAATAGCGATTGAAATTTTGTTTATTAATCTCTAGCCGATCACCACTTTTTTCAACCGAAATGCACCCCTTGTGCCGTTGTGCCGCCCGCAAGCTTACAACCTATTGCACTGGTGAATAAATTTTTTGTTGCATTTATGCAAATACTTGATATTGCCTAATTTGAGTGTCGGGAGCTCAAATCTTAAATTATTTTTACTCCTAAAGCTACAGATTTTGTTAATGACATTTGTAGTCTATTTTTTGTCGAAAAGTACAAGTTGAACATTACAGATAACAAAAGATCACGTAATAGCTGCGACAAACTTCTAGGGGAAATACTGCACATCATTAGGATTAAAATTGCATAGACACCCACACCTGGAACTGTCGTCGTAAGAGATCATTAACGCTTCCCTATTATGACCTGTTCAGAAGCACAGGAAGAAACAGTTCATAAGACTCCCTTATACGCGTATCTATGCAAATTTAATCCTGGCGATGTACCTAACTCCACCAGAAGTTTGTCGCAACATTTATACGACCCCCTGTTATAAATAACGTATTTAAACTTGAACATTTCAACAAAAAGTTGAATAAAAATGTGATTTAAAAAATCTGTATCTAGGAGAGAGAAGCTAATTGCAGATTTGAAATCAGCGGCATAAGAGTATCTAAGAACTGTTGAAAAAAGGACAAATCTGTAGACGTGTTGGAACAGGGGTTAAAATGCCGAAATAATTATCGCCGCCATTTAGTGGATTTACGCAATTAAATGCACAGCAAGTATTTTAAATAGGTTGGGACCCGTTTTGTTGGCTAGCAAGTGACAAATATCTAGCAAGAAAATAGATTGCTCAGAAAAGCGCAGAAGCAAACATTGCTAATATTGGTCTTGTTTAAGAAGATTCCTTCATAAATCTTCGTCGTTTTATTGGTATTTATTTATCGCTTTCTCGGCCATATCTAAGTGGTTTTCTTCTTTTTTTCTTCTTCAAATTCCAGTACTTAAATACGATATTATAACCGCATACGTGTTTCGAATTACAGTTATCGCTTCTTGACGAGCTTGATCTAATACGATTCCCTCTTAAATCCACGTTACAATACAATACAATGCTATTGCAACACTATTATTTCGAATATGAGTGTTCACTTTGTGACGCTATTCGCGGCGATTTTGTGTAAATGCAAGAGAATTTTTATATCACTTTTTTGGTAGAGTTATTATTACTGTTTTCGAAAGTATTTTTATAATCTGGGCTATTTCAAAATTTGCGCATTTTAAAACCAATTTGTAAAATTTGAAAATTCATCGTAGTAAAATTTTGTTAGTAAATATATTAAGAGTCTTGAATATTATGTGTCACTACAGAACCATACAGTTTTTTGTGAATTTCAATACCCTTTCTTCAGGTTGTAGTGTCCTATTCAATTCCTTGCACTCTACCCCTTTTTAAGGTTTAGTATAAACTCTAGATGGTAATCCATGATTCATAGTGCTAAGGTTATACTATGGAAAGACATGGAAATCAAGGGGGAAACAAAACTTAGATGAGGTGAAAATCAAGTAGTTTTTTTTTAAATAAACGAGTCATTAGAAAAATATCTTGTGTTAAAGGTTTTAATGCCTTAAAACTTTGAGGGTTTAAAACGCTAACTTTAAAAGTGGTGCAATGCTTTCAAAAATTTGCCATACCATACGAAAGTTATGTCCTATTGTTTATCGTGCAATACAGTAGTAATTATCGTGAAAATTGCCTTAATAAAACTCAAATTTAATTCCTGTAACAAAAATTTTGTCAAGTGCGTCAAACTCAGTGCATAATATTGATATTATGAAAACAGATGTAGATATCTTGAAGGAGGAAAATAGGATAAGATATTAATTAAACTTTTATAAATATTTAGGTATTTGATATTAACAATATAGTAATCGTTTATTTCTGTAAGTCACGCAGAGATGATTAAGCTGCATCACGAAATGTATAGATTGACATATGGCCTTAAAAACCCTAGTATGAACTCCAATTTTGCGAGTAGTATTTTTTAACACTACAACTTGTTACTAATTATTTTTTTTAAAAATAAAATCAACCCCTAGTTGTGATGTACCTGTAAAATTGTCATAACTTACTTTCTTAACCAATTTATATAGTCTCGAGAGCAAAACATCGCATAAAAATATGTTTCTAGTGATTTTTTTTGGGGTGGCTAATCGTATGCCAGCTGAACTTATGTCATTGGCTTCCTTATCATTAAAAGCGAAAAAATTACAAATTTACTCCTAACCCTAAGAAAGAATTGAAATCATCAAAATCTTTCTAAATCATTTAACGTAAGAATCATAAATGATCAATAACAATATAAAATCAGTTTACCTCTCTAAGCTATTTAACCGTATTTTTTCGCCATTTAACCTAGCTGCTTTACTGCCAGGTAATTTCTATACGAAGTTCATGTAAGGAATGAAGATACCAAACAAATTTGTTTAATTGCTTGAATTAAAAAGCCTAACCATTAATTGCTTTTATTTCGACAAAATAGAAAGTATTTGTCAGTAGTATTTACGCTTTAATTTTATCATCGTCTATCGTGAACCATGTCACACTCAAAGCGCGTGAAGCCCTTTGGCACTTACACTTCTTTAATCCAGGAAAGTTTAGATTTTCTCGACATCAGTTGATGGATGGTGGAAGTGCAATTATTCCATCCTCATACCTATCATAGTTCTGCATTGTGTAGTTCCTCAGGGGGTTTTCTATTTCCGAGGATATCGATTCTTCAGTTGGCATTTGAAATGTAATTAGTCTTCAAACATGTCGAAGCTTTGTGAAACTGATATGCTATTTCTGAATTAACTCTATGAAGATTTGAATTTGAATTTTTAATTTCTCACGTTGTCTCTGGGTGATAAACGATCGGTATTTTGTTTAGTTAAGGCATGATTTAATTATAATATCACATTGAAAACCTTAACTTGTAGCTCTAATTTCATTTCTTTTTGTCCAAAATAATTAGAATTGGTTGCTACGGATAAGAGAAGTTTTGGCTTCTTATTTCGCCCTGATTCATAGATTCGAGTGCAAAAAGGAATAAAGTTGCAGAAGTTCAATCCTAATATTCTTTAGTTTTATGATTTCAGGTGGTAGGACCGAAGAGACGATAGTCTTGTGGATTTAAAGACTTTTGATCAGTAAACCTCAATCTCAAGTTAGAAAAAAATATATAGATTTGGCATTCGTTAGTAAGCAAATCAATTTTGTAATCATTCTGTGCATGATTATCGCAAAATATTTGGTATCAATTATAATGGGAAACATTTTTTTTGTTTTCTGTTTCATGGATCTTTTAACAGATCTTATATATATTTTCGTGAAGCTGATTTCAAATCAGAAATTTGCTTCTCTCTCCAGCCTATATATATTTTTAATAAAATTTTCATTTTTAGTCTTTTTTTTGTCAACATGTACAACATTTTATCTATAATACGCGATCTCATAAACGCTGCAATAAACTTCTAAGATAGTCAGAGCCCATTATCAGGGTTAAAGTTGCATAGGAACCCATGCCCTGGAATTTTGTCTCACACAACTATCGGTGCTTCCCCATTATCACCTGTTCAGGAGAAACAGTTCATAGTTGGAACGAACCCTTAACGGCGTATGAAATCATCCTCGGGCATGGGTTCCTATGAAATTTCAATCCTAATGATCAACCCTAGTTCCCCTAGAAGTTTGTAGCTACACTTACGCAAACCCTTGTTGTATATATCGCTTTCAAACTTGCACATTTCGAAAAAATAGACTAGAAATGCCATTTTAGAATTAGGAATAAGATTAAGGACTGTATCTGCAGCTTTAGGGGCAAATCTAATTTCAGATTTGAAGTCCCCTCTCCCGAACTAGGCAAGGTAAAGTATTTGCATAAATGCCACAAAAGATTTGTTCCTTAGTGTTATAGTAAGCGGGACATTTTGTGATGGCTGTCTTTGCTAAATAACATGAAATAGATATTATTATCTACATCAGTAGTCACAAATTATTTTTTCACAAATTATTGCTGGAAAAAAACAATCCAATTCTTTGAAAAATCATAGCTGAAGTCAGAAAGCTCAAAGAAAGAATTGAAATCATCAAGATACTTCGCTAATAGGACTGGAATGATTTCCCCTAATTCTTGGAATCGCCCTTCAGCTTCATTCTCTAATAAATAATTAGATTATTTTAAACCACATTTTGAAATCATTGACCTTAATAGTAATCAGCCATAGTTCGAAAGAATTTTGTTTTCTTCCCCCTTAATTTTTTAATTGTGACTCCTAATGTGCAAAACTTCCAAATTACAAAATATTTTTATTAAATAAATCATTTATCCAAAGATAATTTGAAGAAAAATATATTTTATTATTATTATTTAATTAATTGAAAACTTTGAACTGTAAGGCATACGAAATTTTGCTTCATGTTAAATTGAGCAAGGAAAATAGAGGAACCCGATACTTAAAGGGAATGCGTCAAATAGTTCTTCAGAAAAAAAATTTTAAAAAAAGATGATTTCTACGAAATTTCATTACTTAGAAACTATTTAATGAGTTTCATTCAAAGTTGGTACTTTGTTATTTAAAATTACGTAGTTTAAAATGGCATAAAAATTCCTATGTCTAGCGAATTAAATTTTTTTTTATTGTTATTTTAAAAAATAAGTAATAAAAACAATTAATAATTCCTTAACTTTTGGATAAATAATATCTTCACATTTTTCCCCAGATTACTGCTAACCCAATCCTTATTTTGAGGGTTTTCGTCTTATATTATAACTTTTAAGCCGTTGAGATCTTATCTTTCTTAGTCATAACCCGATCATGAAAACTAAAAAATTTAAGACGCATTCTTATTTTACGGAACGCTACAGAAAAAGTTCAGTAAACATAAACAGATTAAAAAAATCTTGCTGCCTGTCAGCGACTCATAATAACAATGTTATGCTTAATTACTCACAGTATAGTTATCCAAAGTTGGTTGTACTGTAACTTGTTGAGTATTGTACTGTTGTTCGAAAGACTGATTTGGTTCTTGTACTTTCCAAGCTGATGATGGAGAATTCAGTCCACCACTAGTCTGTGCTTTGGGCTCTACTCCAAACAAAAGCTGACCGGTTGTGCTTCAAAAAAAAATGCATGATTACTTTAAATAGAAAACTATTAACGTCTTAATTATTTTGCTATAATATGCTAATAAACGAGGCGCATCCAGAAAGTAAGTTTCCCTAACTTATAAAAAAAACGAACTCGCACTTTCAGGAACATATTTATTGGCAACAAGTACAACAATGTTTCAGCTGTTTTTCAACATAGCCACAACCAGAACTGAGACACTTGTCGTATCGTGGAATCAACTTTTGTATCCCTCTGTCGTAGAACTCTGCCGCCTGTGAATGGAATAAGCGTGTGATAGACGTCTTCAGTTCTTCGTCGTTGCTAAAACGCTCACCGGAGAACAGGAATTTCTTGAGGTGCAAGATAACTTGAAAATCACTGGGAGCAATATCAGGGCTATAGGGTGCATGATCAAACACCTCCCAGCCAAATTCCGTCAAAACAGCTGCTGTGCGTCATGCCGTATGTGGACAAGCATTGTCGTGGAGGAGCGCAACATCTGCAGTAAACATTCCACGACTCTTGTTTTGAATGGCTCGTCACAATTTCTGTAGTGTTTAGCAGTAACGGTCAGAGTAATAGTAGACGTCTGTCATACGCTGGTTCCTGTCACAGGCGGCAGAGTGCTATAACAGAGGGATACAAAAGTTTATCCCATGATACGACAAGAGTCTCAATTTTGGTGGTGGCTATGTTGAAAAATGGCTTAAACATTGCTGTACTTGTTGCCAATAAATATGATTCCGAAAGTGTTAGTTCTTTTTTTTTTATTATTAATTAGGGAAACTTACTTTCCAGTAGCGCCTCGTATTTCATAGAATTGATATTGTTGAACCCAAGAAAATTCTTCCCAAAATGAAAATTTAAAAAATGGAACAGAAATTTCTTTTTAAATAGAATCATTTTTGCAGTTTTTTTACGTCTTTTAAAAATTCTCTGTTGTAAGAATTACGAGTAGCAGCTTCATATTAATAATAGAAAGAATCTTTTTATATAAGTTGAATTTGAAGTTACTATACTTTTAGAATAGAAATTATAGAACAGAAAGAGGAGTGTCGATAGGGCATTGACCAACAATGCTAAAACTGCCTTTTCGATGTATCTTTTCTCAGCATCTAAATAAGATATTGCATCAGTTTTTTTTCACCGAATATTTACATATACATGTTCACACTGTGCTAACTGTTAATACATATCTTTGGCAGAATTTGTTTTTAAATAATGAACTCAGAACTTTTAATTTTTTTAAAAAGATTCATGAAAAATCTTTCATAACTTGAAAAGTATTGTTGCTAACGCTAAAAAACTATCACAGCTAATTACTGATATAACCTTAAATATCTCCAAAAAATTTCGAAGCGATATCATAAGTAGCTTCTTAGAAAAGGTACATAGAAAAAGGTCAGTTTTAGCTTTCTTGATATATGCCCTACCGACTCCCCATAGACTAATTTTTAATTTTTATTAAAAAGCCATATTACATAATAAAAAAAGCTATATTGCGTCTCTGTATAAAAAAAATTGTAAGATCCGGTGTGTTGGTTGTTCAACTTTACGTCACATTTCATTTTTCTGCACGAAACTAGTCTCAATTAATCCAGTATATTTCTCTTTACAGATTTTTGTAAGTTAGAGCTTGAATTTACGCTGTAAAAAGAAAAAAAACGGGAGAGAAGAATGGAGATTAGATATTGTCAGATATATATCTTAACATTTATATTAAAATCTTAAAAAGTAAAGAAGTTCTTGTGTCCAGAAGAAAACCATTCCCGATTTGAACTGTTCCCTATTGAAGTCTTCATTCGAACTGCTGTTATTACTTCATAGTATTTAGTCATACGCTGTGTATTCCTTACGTTATTTCTTTTTCAGATTCAAATTGTTAATTTTTAAATCCAGGTAATCGTCAGTTTCTTTTATCATATCAATTGAATGTTCGTACAGAATACTACAATAATTGCATATTTTGTTAACAAAATGTTTTTGTGTTAGGGAAAAATGTCGATGGAAGGAAAAAAACATTTGTGAATGAGAAACAAAATAAATTGATGAGAGGAGACTCCTACACCGTAGAAAATTCTGCATCAAATAACGGTATAAGGTGCCTCAATTTTGGGTGCATCATCCGTAATTTTTGCAATAATATTTACTTCAGCCACGATGGCTTAGGGGTTAGAGCGTTCACCTTCTAATGAGGTGAACCGAAGTTCGATCCCGGTGATGGCTGGTTGATACAAATTCCGCATACCACAGTGATGACGTGAAATATCCTCAGTGGTAGACGGATCATGGGTTAGAGACCGCTTGCCGTCAGGCTAACCGTGGAAGGTTCTCGTGGTCTCTCACTCCATATAACGTAAATGCGGGTTAGTTCCATCAAAAGTCCTCCACGAAGGCAAATTTCTCCCACTACTTGATCCAGCAGTTCCCTTGTCTTCTGGATTGGGTTCAAAATTACACGGCTACGGAGTTGAACATTAGTAGTCGTAAACCCAAAAATTGGGACGGCTGCTCAACCACGGTTATAAAAATTATAAAATTATACAATAATATTTACTTAGAATGATTCAGTAGTTTTAAGGTAATGATTACGGTAAAAATTATGGTATATCAGATCTTTTGTTCTGTAACTTGTTCCGGTAAAAATGGATTTCAGGACAGAAATTACCAGCACCATAAGGAGTGTCGATGCATTTAGCTGTATTTTGATCCCGAAATTTTTACAATGTAGTGATAATTAGTATAAAGTAGAGATATCAGTGATAAGTAGTGTGGTGATATTAGCAATATTTATTTAATTTGAGTGATTCAGTGATTTTGCAGTAATTAGTACTGCAAAATCACAGTGTCTATTTCTACATATTAATATAAAAATTACTGTACATCAAATTTTCTGTTCCGCAACATGTTACATCCAGTAAAAATGGATTTACTTTTTATTTCAATTCGATACTTTTTATTGTAATTCGATTTGGATTTTTTTTAAAGTATAATATATTAAAAAAAGTAAAAGTAAGAATTTAGTTCAGTTTGATGATTCATATCTTTTTATCGTTCATTCATTTGAGTAGTAAAGGTAATTTAACTAAGCAAAGAAATAAAGGATTTTTTTAAATTCATTCATAAATGTGATAGGGGCATAATATTTTAAATTTTGAGTTTTCAAGTTCTATTTATCACAAAATTTTAATATAGGCAGTTAATTGTAGGCAGTTTTGAATAATTTTGAAATCTAATTTTCGAGTGGGATATTCAAACCTTATTAGAATGTCTAAAATCCAAACCCCCAATTAGCTTTTAGTGTTACCTAGGTGGTTGAGCATTTTTATCTCTTGGTCCTTGTGCTGCCATCGCTACAGCTGCTTGCATTTGCTCAACTGTTGGTTGAGGAAGTCTTCTATGAGAACGTCTAGGAGTAGTTGGCTGAGCCGGTGTTTTTTGGGGCGATCCACCAGGGACACTTTTTTGAGGGGATCCAAAAGTTTCCTTGAAAAATCATAAATAATTATAACTATAAAATTTAAGCATTGTTTATTTTGTAAACTCACAAAGATAACATTTGTACAATTTTATTTGTCGTGAATATGCATGGCGACGCTGAAGTAATTATATATTGTTGTTGTTTTTTTAAATTTATATAAAAATGGTTTTAAGATTAACTTTTTAAAAACTATAAAATAGCCCTCAAAAGTTTCAAAAATATTTCGCAAACTTTCATAAAATTTTATTTGCAAAAAAAAAAAACATTATTTTGTTCTGACTTTTGTATTATTTTCAGAACAAAAAGTTAACTTCTGATTTGTAAAGAGCGTTTGCTCAAAAAAAAATAATAACATGTTGTTTAAAATGCTAATTTGTCTAAAATTGTGAGCCAGCAAGTAATCAAACGTTACATAGACGAATAGTAAACATATTTTAATCGAAATAATTAGGTTTAATATGTTTCTGCAAAAATAGGTTACTTATGTTATATCGTACTGTTTTAGATTTTTAACTATTCATAAATTATTACTTCTAAAATAATTCATAAACATTTTTAAACTATTCATTTCCAGTAAAAAATAACAAAAAATGTTCCGCTAATCATTATTTTTAATATATTTAAAGATCAATAATTTAAAAAAATTCAAAAACAGCAACTTAATTTTATAAATTTTTCAATGTAAAAAAATATTAATTACTAGCAAGCAAAATGTTAAATATTTTCTATCAATTTAAAATATAAATTACCTGCAAAATACCATATATTGTTTTAACTAATATGCAGGGGGAATGAAAATTATCTGAATAACTTTACTAACATTTAAAATAAATAAGATAGCTAAGTAATTTTACTCGTTTATGAAACCGGAGTACATGAGAGCAAAATTTTTTAATGCAATGTTTACAAGCAAGCATTACTTAGTTTATTTATTTATTTAAAGTGCTAATTTGTCTCTATATTATTCAAATGATCTTATTTACCCTGTATTAGAATATAAATTTAAGTAAAATGCTTTGTTTCTTATCATACAAACAAATGCATCCCTTAAAAGATTAATAACTGAATTATTTTGTACATTTAAGAATCAAAAAAGCTATACCATAATTTTTAAAAAGGACAAATTCTAACAACTACAGGTAATTGAGCTAAAATTCTTGTTTGTAGCGATTCCAAATTATTTTTTATATATTTCTTCTACATTTTTACTAATATTTTCAATTAGTTACTTGGTATTCCTTCTGAATTGATGACACTGATGTTAATGATGAGCTCAAACTTGAGATTGGGCTCATGGCAAGAGAGGTAGGAGACACTGCTGACTTGATCCCAGAGTCATCTACTGGAGAGGTACCAGGAAGACCAAGAGCTCTGTTGAACTCTTCCAACATTCCCGAGATGGTACCACTTGTAGCCCTGGGTATGCCACCAGCTTTTAACAGACGTGAATCATCATCGTCTAACATGTCCTCATCGTCATCCTCAATAACTATTTTCTCTTGGAATTTCTCCATCAGCTCCTGTTCCGCTGCCTCAACTGATGGAGAAACATCTAAAATCGGTGACAAATCAGATACTGGTGACCAGTCTCCTGGATCTGGTTTTGGTTTTGCTTTCTTTTGATTTTGCGCGTCATTGGAAACAGGTTTGCCTCCGTTTGATACCTGACCATTCTTTGTTGTATCATTACTCTCATATGCATTGTTATTTTGTCCTGTTCCTTGATAATAGGTCCCAGTTGATGTCTGTTGAGAATAGTAGTAAGGAGCTTGGTTTCTTACCTCATTTTCACTTCCTTGACTTTGCTTTTGTGACTGAGCTAAATGCTGTTCTTGCCTAGTATCCGGTTGCATTTGCTGCATTGCTTTAACAGAACTAAATGCTTCATATGATAGAGGCTGCGTCTTATGCTCTTCCAAGTAGTGCTTTGCGGATGGCTGTCTTGTATCTGGAGTCAATTCATGTAGCAAAAGCTTATCGTATGATTTCCCACTAAGATCTTTCTTTTGTTTACCAAATTCATCAGAGGTTTGTTGAGGTTGAAATCTGTGGTCAGTTGGTTGAATAATATATTGTTCTTTTTTATCCCTTCTTGAGTATTCCTCATTATCGATATCGTAAAAATCTTTTCTCGAACTGGCCTTATCATAAATATTTAAATCATTCTTTTCTTTTATATTATCATTCCTTTGGTCATATCCACCAGGAAACTGCTTATTTTGTGGTACGTTTGTTGTTTGATATCCTTGATTTTGATTAAGCGAATCTATCTGCCTGAGAACAGCAGAAACTTGACCTTTTTGAGGACTATATTCTGAACCAGATGCCGCAGCATGATTTCGATCTCCTTCGTGATTCATTAATTGTCGCTGTATGTCTGATGATCTTTTTCCTACGCCTATATTTTGTTGCTGTGGTCTACTTATTGCTTTTTCGATCATTTCAAAGTAATCATCAATATTTTGTTCCTCTTCCTCATCTTGATAACCTTCAAGATCCTGGGTGTTTGACTCAGGTGGTAAAGGTTTACTTTTCCTCGCATCTCGCCAAGCCTGTTCGTCATACTGAACATTGCTTTGCCCAGCTTTAGAATTATTCCTATCTACCTGAGGAGGATATGGTGGCTGCTCTCTAGGTCGATCCATTTTTTGGCGCTGTTGTGTAGGTGGTGGCTTAGGCTTATTCGAGCCATCACCATTTTTTCTAGAATAATCATTTCTTCCCGAGGCGGCATTATTGTCTACGATGTTTGGATGCACGAAATCTTCATTTCTCTTATGCTCTTGTGAGAATGATCCCTGAGAACCACCTGATTGCTTATGCTGCGATAAATCGTTTATCAAGTTTTTGTCATTTTTCATTGACGGAAGCTCCACAAAACATTCTTGCTGTCTAGAAATACTAGTGCGTGGATCAGACTGTTGTTCAAGAGTTTGAGCCAAAGAAGTTAATGGTATAGTCCTTGGTATTCCATTTCTACCTTCACTATGCATGTTGGGGTCTCCTAGAGAAGTACGTGCTTTTGGAACTGGTGGTGAAGAAACTTGATCTGGATGCTGTGGATGTTGAGGCCGTTTAGAAGGTTCGCCGCCTGGCAGTTGCCGTCTTGTGTTGGGATCTATTGGACAAACACCACTGTTAATGGCATTTCTTCTTTGCTCTTCTTCTAAGTAGCGGTTGGACATTTGACCTTCTTCTGGTAATGGTCCACTCTTTTGTTTTTCAAATGAATTTTGTGGTTCAAGACCTAAAAGATAATGTTTTAATCTCAATTACGGATATAAAACAGCAAACAGATTCATACATTTTAAAAGAAGAACTAAAGCTAAAACTGTTGTCTTAATTTTTTAAAATATTAAATTAAAAATATTCAATTTTTACAAGCTTTTATATTATGATTTTACATTTAAATATTTCTCAATAGAATTTTTAGCGAAAAGAACTTTTCATAAGGTGAGACACTGATAATAAGATAAAATAAATTGGCAAAAATTTAAATCAGCAGGGTATTACATTATAGTTACAACCTTAGAAAAATGCATATGCGAAAAAAATAATATTGAAAATAAAGGCTAGTACAAGACGAGACAAACATCGACGTTTCTCCTAAATCCTAGAGAAAAGGTCATTTTACATTTGCCAAATACAAAAAGGCGAAATGGGTAAACGATCTGAGTCATTCCAGTTCTGCAACTGGAATGCAGAAAGCTGTTCCTCAATTGACTATGAATGTGAATAATAAATGAAGGTACAAGCCATTTCTGCTTTTACGACTTTCCTTCCCAAAGATGGGTAGAACAGAACCAAGATGCTTTTTTACTTCTTCCATCTCGGAAGTCATTCAGATTTATTTCCTTTTGTGTTTGGATCAAATTGGGTAAAAGCTATTACGCTTAGGAACATTCAGTTTTACACATAGCGTCAATTACACGAACTTATCTGTATCCAATATTTTCTGGGAGGCGAAATAATTTTTTTCAACCGAAAAACGAATGTAAATTGAAAATTACGAGATATGTAGCATTAAGTAATGAAAGTATTCCAAATGGAATGCATAATGTACGGCTGGGAGATTCATGGAAATCATAAAATCATCTCTAGAAAGGATTTTCTGATGCGAAAATTCCATTATTCAAATATTAATATGAATATTTTAACAAAGCATATTTTTAATAAATTTTTCATCAATTAAAAGTTTTATTCATTCCTGGGAAGACATTTTTATACCAAGATTCAAAACGGGTAATAGTTAAATTCAGTTTTTTCCCCAAGGAACTAACATTCTTAAGCTCCGAATTCTTTCTAAGACCCACTTTCTATGATTTAACTATTCTCCTGCATTGCGTATGTTTACGAAGTGAAATTGAATATCAATGGTCACATATATCATGTCGGATGAAATCTTTTATTGGTTTGATTTTTTTAAACTTTTGTAGGTCCTAGCTTTTTTGAACATTCGGTTGATATTTTTTTTATTTTGTTTCTTTAAAACAATTATGTTATCAGAATGTATATATATATATAAATTAAGAATAGTAAGGGCCATGAATTATTTTAATAAATCCACGCAATATATATATTATATATATATATATAATATTCATTTTTTAACCCATAGGCTCAAAAAAACCAGTAGGGAGAATTCCATTGGAAAACTTTAATCTAGCAAGATTTTTTCTCCATCATTTAGTTCAAAATATTGAATTAAAATAGATAAATACGGTATTCCAGAATATACAATTGTACTAAAAATACAAATATTTCCTATAAACGAAAATAGGAATATTTTCCATCAGTATTAAAATCAAAAATGGGTAACAACGAGGAAAATTTTATTTATTTATTGCTCTGTTGCGCTAGAATTTCGAACAGTTCTTAAGCGGATATTTTCGCGCCACTGACTAATCTACAAGCTGCAGTTTTTGTGCAATTTTGGAATAACTGGAATTGGATTGGTGTAACAAATAAAGAGAATTTGCAGACTTGGTTGATTATCTCTAGAACTACTAGACCGATTTTAATGAAATTTGATCTGCACAATACATTGATACATTGCAAAACAAAAAATCATTCAACAACACGAATGATAGAGCGTAACACTCGTTGGAGTCAGAAGGTGAAAAAGCGGATGCAGAATAAACAAACAAAAATGGGTTAATAGGGGTTATGGTACCCTCTTACAGATATACAAGAATTGCATCGTGATTTCATGCTTGAAATAAGGCAGTTAATCATTTCCTGTAGCAATTTGCCTGAATTGTCCTGCGGGAATTTCATACCTTCCGACTACAACCAGTCTTACGCACGATCATGCGTGTGTATTATAATTGTTGACTTGTTATTTGCTTTGTATTGTATCAATGTATGTACATATCAAATTTCATTAAAATCGTTCCTGTAGTTCTAGTGATAATCGACCAAGTCTGCAAATTCTCTTAATTCCTTACACCAGTGTATTTTCATGTTTTGCCCCAGAGGTTTCCATCAAACCTGCTTACATGTTTCTTATTAGCGTTTTTATTTTGCCATCTTCTTTTTATTATTTAATTCAAACTTATTCCCTTGTCCGGATTGGTTGAACTATCTAAAACGTGGTTACCTCTTTACTTTTCTACTGTTATTTGGCACTTAGATGCTGAGGAAGGTTCTTGTCTAGAAAACGGAAATTATAGCATGTCCATTTTTGTACTTGATTCGCGCTGTTTTTCACTTTAGTCTACGTAGCACAAAATATAATCTATAAAATTGAAATAGGTTTAGACGTATATTAACTTTTATGTTATTTATAAACCTGCATTCATTCAAACAAATAAACGCAATTAAAAATATCATTTTGAAAAAACTCCGTAGCATTCCGAACAAAATTAATTTCAGATTAGAACAAATTTTAATATATTTACTTCCAAACAGCATGGACATTTTCCCAGCAAAGAGCATAAATTTTAGGTGCTTGATATCATGCTATTACCAGAAAGATAGCAAAAGTTATGGGCTATATTGGATAATCTATGATTCAATATAGTTTTTATTTACAATTAGAAAGTTGCATAATTTCATAAAAAATTAAATTACTTTCCAAACTACTAAACAAAATTAAGGTGCAACTATAATTATCTATTATCATTTAGTAAATACTTACGTCTTTCAGATGCTGGTCTAATAGTTACTTCTCCAGCCTAAAATATAAAAAGTATTGTTTGAATATGAGATAAGAAATTTATAAGCACGTTATCAAGACACAATTAAATATAAGTATTTATGCAGTTTATAGTTAGTTAACTTCACGGTTTGCTTGTAAGAAACACCTGCAAAAATTTCAGAAAAAAAATATGTAAATCTAAAGTGGATTTCTAGAAACTTACCATATTTAAGAAATTGAGCTTTTAAAATATTTAATTTTAAAAGCAGTAAACTATTTATATTTTTAAAAAATAAATAATTGAGATTGCTCGTGCAACATGTAGTAGAAGCTGATGCTTTAAAAAAATTTGAGTTTTAAGAAGAGAACCTTTAATAAAAATATTCGTTTTCCCAACATAAAACATTTTACTTCTACGGGAATTCAATCTAAAGCAACTGAGGTGTTCTTCTTTCATGGAAAACGGAAAAGGAAAAAACGATTTCTTTTCCAGGAAATAGGAAATGGACAAAACATACTTTTTCTTGTTAACTTATACACTTAAGTTTTTTTTAACAAAATTTTATTTACTGAGTTTAACAGAGCGTTAAAATTAACAATTCTGTAAACACATTTATAGTTTTTTTTTGTTTGGTAATGAGTATTGTGTTTAGAGATGGATACATTTCAGTGAAAAGGAAAGAGGCATTTTTTTAACAATTTCTTTCAGGCACCCTACCTTGATAGGGATGTTTTCTTCAATAAAGACAACGGTAAACAATATTCTTCTAATTAAGTTATAACTATTTATAGCTATATAAACCTTTGAACTATTATCAATATTTTTACATGAATATTTTCAATGTTATGCACATGATGATATGCAATCACCTAACTTAATATACATTTTAAATTTTTTCTCCTACTGCCTGATTATGCTGATACATAATTTGCTTTTCGAATATTTTAACCATTCCATCCTCTATATAAATGATATTGATGTGTTGCTGTTGTTGACGTATGCATGTTTAGGCAGAGGGGGTGCGATTGTTCTTGTTTTCCAGAGGCGCCATCTATGGCCAAGAATTCGACTTCTTGGCCATATTGATATTGATGATGATATTAAATGATAACGATATAAATGATAATGAGATAATGATATAAATGGTAATGAGATAATGATATAAATGATAATGAGATAAATGATATAAATGATAATGATATTGATTTTGTTGAAAATTGGATTAATATTCTGTTTTTATGCACCAATAAACTGTTAGAATTTTCAGTCTAAAATTACGATAAAGTAACTGAAAACAGTCTGTCTTTCCAATTAATCGTAAAATTTACAATAAAAAGCATTTTTTACCTTTACCTTTATAGTCTTGAAACTGCTTACTACTAGTATGGTTAAAACCCATAAATACAAAACTGTACAGTGTTTTAACAATTTATAACTGCCATCGTTTCGAAACCGTAAAATATAACCACGCTCTGTTATAATGTGTACCCAGCTGCAAGGAAATAAGTAGCTTCATTTCCAGTTGGTGCAATAAAATTCTGGTTGTGTAACAGTATTGAGTGAAAGCAGTTAACAAACGGTTTTTCTCACAGTCAACAGTTTGAATACCATCTTATTTATGGTCATTTGACTATTTTGTTTGAATATGGTAAAATAACAATTAAATAAATTGCTGTTTGCCCATTTTTTCCTAAAAATTTGTAACAGCGTATTTAAAATTACGTGCTGCTTATTTAATAGTATGAATTTACCTTAATCACCATTTGAGCACATACTCTAACAGCTATTATAAAGATCTACCAGTATTTAATTTCTACGAACGAGCAACAAGTATTCAAGTTTCGGTTTTACAAACATGGCTCTTGCTGTTACAAATTCCAACTGTTATTTTCAGGCCATCTTTCAACTCTCTCCACTTTCCTCATGAATTTTTGATGAGTTTAGAGTCAGAACTCTGAATAATCTATTCCATAAGACAATTTACAGTCAGTCCTGTACACCACTTCTTGGTAGACATGTCATGAATTCAATACATGATTGAGTCCTGTCTGATATTACAATTTCAAATTACTAAGACTATAAGTATTTTAAATTTATAATAATTGAAATTACGGTTTCCATACATTCAGAATATGTATTTATAGATCTCTGATGCCAATAACTACAAAACATAATTGAACACGGTGATCCCTGTTGAAACTTTGCATTTCCTAAATGATATTCATGAAATCTTGCTTATCGAGTGGGATAAGGAATCATTGCAATTTTTATTGGCGTAAATGATGAAAGAAAATATGTAGTGCTCAGATACATACATTCATAGATATAGTCAACCAGTCATTCTAAATCATAAAGGATAATGTTTATTAAAAAAATGCAAAATCTTGAACTTAAACCAAATGTTTTTAGTGAAACACAGTTAAATTACATATTTTCTTCAGAACAGAAATCTTTTTTAATGCAAGATAAATTTTTTATTAGTGGAACACAATTAAATTGCATATTTCTTTCATATTTAACTAAAACATAAGTTTTAAATTAATCTAGTACAAATCTGTACAAAAAAAATCTACATAAAGGGCAGTTTTGGCAAGGTATTTTTGATTGCAAAATATTACTTTCACAAAATTTTTGTCTCATGTAGGTTATATATTGTATTAAGATTGAAACACGTATAAGAAAAACCTGTGTAAAAATACGTATTTTTGCAACTTTTCTTTTATGTCTTTGAAAATCATAAAGAATTCCTAAAAGACATTATTCGAAAACAATAAATAGACACTTAATTTTTTATTAAATAATCGCATGTAGGCTATGGGTTTCATACTTACCGTCTTAACTATTATATGCTAGTTAAAAGTGAATTTTTAAAATGTACACATGAGGCATCTCCGAATAATTATTATGAGAGGAAAAAAACTTATCTAAATCAGTCAAATCATTAGTGCAAAAGACGATTAAAAGCATCAAAACCCGTATACTTGCAGATACAAACTAATAGGACATGTAAATCTAGCTAAGGGTGATTCAGCATACCTTTAAAGGTTCACTCAGCAGTATACTGGTTGTTTGTTTTGGTGCATCCATGCGTTAGGCAATAACCCAACACGCCAACTTTAATTAAGGTAACCTCATAGCCATAATCCCCGCCACTGCTCCGATGGGAGTTCTTTACGTATACAGATTTTATATATTTTGTTTTAAATTCAGTTCTTAAAAGATTCTAAGCATATGTGTTAATTAATGGTTCTAATGAGCACCCTGTATGTTATCATAAAAATTAGTGAAATATACTCACTTTCATTACATCAACTAATCTTGCTTGATCTTGATTAGACATATGCCGAAAGCGTTCATCCAGGCTACCTCTTCTAGGAGCGACGGTGACGTATTCCCCGGCATCTAAAATTTCGGGAGGTAGACTCTCTCTTCGAAAAGGATTATTGTCATTTCGAAATGGATTAGTACCAGGTCTTGGTAACGTCTGAGTTGGTGGTATCTTTTCTCTTTTAGTTGTTCGTCCGGCAGGCGTAGGTACTTCTGGACGCTTTGTTCTAGGCAACGTTGCAGGAGGAGCTTGAGTCTCACTGTCACTAATACCCTGTTCAAAAAATGGAGTGTTATTTTTAGCAGATTGTTGCTCAGATAAACTGACATAAACATCATTTTGTTCTGATTCTAAAACACCGTGCCTATTTGGACCTTGGTTAACTATTTGTCTTTGTATATTTTCACTTTGATTTCTTTGTTGATTAATTTGCTGCCTCTGTTGAGGTTGTGGACTCTTATTTATTTGTTGCATTTCGGAAGGGTTCATAGGTTGCGGTTGACTTGTTATTGCTGACCGATTTCTATCATCATAATTCCTTTGCTGATTATCAGTTGGTTGTTTTCCAAAAGGAACACTTGTATTGTCTTGAAAATTTTGATTCACTTCACCTCGATTCTGAATTTTTTCACCTTGATCGTTCATGACTTTGAATTGAGGATGTTGACTCTTATTAAATTGCTGGTCTCTCTGCTTCTCAGGGGGATACTTTTGATCAGTAGCGTGACGTTGAGGAAACTCTTGTGGTGGTTCTTGGGGATGTTGAGGTCTAGGGATGACTTGCTGTTCGGGAGGTTCACGCAGGCGTTGATTTCTTTGTGGAGGTATAATTTGATTAGAATCTAAGGCATTTAAATGTCTCTGTGGTGGGTATTCCGGTAAAATTTCTTGATTAGGATAGGATGAAAAATTATCAGGTCCTTGGTGGGATCTATTTTGGGAATGAACAATCGGATGCTGTGGCTTAGGTTTTAATTGTTCACTAGGGTAGTATGTTTTGGATTGAGGGAAGTCTGGACCATTCTCAATTGGGTGTGATGCTCTTGGCTGTGAGCTTCCATAGACATCAGGCCCCTGCTGCTTTTGTGGGGAGGATTGGTATTGATTCGATGAATTCTCTGATCTCTTTTTATGATTATCTTTATTATTCTGATTTCGCTGTGGATTATCCAAAGGCTGTTGATTCCGTTGGTTATTAGTTTGCATTTTGCTTGTATCAACTTGGTCTAAATGTTGCCTATTCAGATCTGAATCATAATGTACGTTTTGATTATCACCCGCATGCTCAGATCTTAATTGGTCTTGTTGATAACGCTGTTTCTCTCCAATTTGCTGCCTTGGGTCAATTGGACGAGAAGATACTTTTTGCTGCTGTTGAACCCCATTTGGTTGCATTTGTCGTTGATCCTCCTGGCACAAAAGGCGTTGAGCGTCATTTGGTTGTTGAAATCTTTGATCCATTGGATGTGGTGGTCTTTGATCAGTTGGGTGTGGAGGTCTTTGGTCTATCGGGTGAGGAGGTCTTTGGTCCATTGGATGCGGTGGTCTTTGGTCCAATTGATGTGGCGCTCTTTGATCCATTGGATGTTGAAGTTTTTGATCTATTGGATGATGTGGTCTTTGATCCATCGGATGCTGGAGTCTTGGATCACGAGGCTGTTGAGACCTTTGTTGATCATTGGGGTATCTGGGTCTCGTTTGCTGCTGAGGATGTTGAGGTCTCATTTGCTGGCCTTGTTGGGGGTGATCTGGCCTCATGACTCTTATCGGCGAGCCATTATTTGGATGCATTGGTCGAGGCTGACCTTGTTCCTGCCTCATTTGGACATTTTGAGGTTGTTGAGGTCTTTGTTGCATTTGTTTTGGAGGTTGAGCAGGAAGGCTATCTGATCTACTTCTTTGAGGTGGACCTCCCTCCTGCGAACCAATCCTTTGGCGCCGATCATCACCAGATGGTACAGGACATTCCGATGTTCTCCTTCTCACATCGGTGTGCACTTCATTATTATCAGGTTCTCTACGATTGGCACCGGGCGCCAAATGAGGATACCTTTCACTGCATGGTCCACACATCCACACATGTTTCTGAAAATTAAAATAAAGAACATTTATTTTCTTTGTATAAGTTCATATAATTTATCTCATGCATATTTAATTTTCTGTTCTTATCTACATTTATCATTTGGATCAGGAAAGCATGCAACCAACCTTATCAAAATATTAATAGTAAATTTTACCCCTTACGAATTCTTTCAAAAATTACATCTTACCAAACTCTATGCAATATAATCATTTTGAGCAGTGTCTATTTTCATAAACACCCATTTCCAGCTGTGCCCATTTTCGTAAACACGCATTTTAAGCTATGTCCGTTCTAGTTTTTTTAGCTGTGACAAGGTTTAAAATCTTATCAAAGATCAGCATGCTGAAGATAACTGGAAAACACATCGAAATAGCAAACTTCTTGGAATGTGCCATAGTTACTAGGCATTACTTTATATTGTATAAAAAAACTATGTAAAAGTGTAATAAAGTTTAATTTAAACTTATTGTAATAAAAGCATAAATATAGAAAGTTGCATCATTTACAACAAAGTACTGCATTTCTACTAAAAAATAGCATTTATAATTATTATTTAACTGTTGTAAATAACAGAATATTTTTTAAGAAATACGTAATTTTATCACCAAACATTGAAACAAAAATGTCTCAGACTCTAGTAAAAGCTCCGAACAATAGATTTCATTTTATTATAAACCACTTTCGTTCGAAATCTAAAGGTATAGCAATCACCTTGAGATATATATTCAAATAACCTACAAAAAATATGTTCGAAAGTGAACAACAATAAAAGATTTTAAACCCTGGGAGAAATTCAAAAGCGGAAAAAAATAGGTTTTCAGGTGAAAAAATGTAGTTTCTTATACAGAAAGAAAGCACATGAAAAAAACTTGCAAAAAAATAGAGAAGTGAAGGTTGAAAGTCATGTATAGGGAAAAAGAATTATTGTTTATCCTAGATTCAAGCTGATATCCTGAAAAAAGATTCAGCATAAAAATCCATGCTATCTCTATTCAAATATATACAACTATCTTTAAAATATTGCTGTTGTACTTTATATGAAAGTAATACTGGTTCAAGGCATATTAAGATACACGAATTTTGAAATCTTCAGCGAAGACGAATTTTGAAATCTTCCGTTTATGATTTCTTAATGTATTATAATGTATGTATTATTAATGTATTATAATTTCTTAATGTATTTCTTAATGTATATATTACTATATTTCATAAAAACATTGAAATTTAAAAAAAGCAATTATGGAAAGGTATGGAAAGCTGACAAAACTTATTTAAAAGCAAATTTTATTTAAAAGTGCTATTCTTTGACATAATATGTTTTCACTGTATCTTTCCTCTTTCTTTATTTTTTTCAATTTTTTTTTTTTTTTTTTTTTTTTTTTTTTTTTTTTTTTTTTTTTTNTTTTTTTTTTTTTTGCTTTTCAGTGCTTTTAAATAATGTGAGCAAATCTATCTGGTAGAATGCGTAAAATTCGTTTTCTATTTGATTACAACTAATTTCACAAAGCGAAATTGCATTTAACATTTACATTCATAAACGTTCGCATTGAGACGTTTCAGTTGAACATGCAAAGACTGATGCAGTTGAGAAGCATTAAAAATATTGCAACAAGCTGTTCCTGCTTTGGTAGCCTGACAACCTATGCACGAAGCTGAGCACTTTACGGTAGAACAGTTTTACGAGGACAGATACCGAGAACCCTTGGTCCTTTCTCAGGCTGATCAAAGTGGTCACCCAACCGTTTGTTCTACTGGGAACCGTGTCTTCATGATCAATCTACTGCGAGACAAATAAATAATTGATGAGAAACAAAGCTAACGAGGATTTACTAAAAAAAATAGAAGTTATCAAAATGAACATTTTTGCATAATCTCAAATTATAGTCTAGAACTGTTGAAATTACCGATTTTTGCTTAAAATTATCTAATTATACCTCATTTACTATCAATCAGCATGGTAGTAAAAAAACATATTTATTGTTAATTTTACCAAAAGGTCATAATAAAAGCGCTTTGGTAAAAATTACCTTGATTTTTGGTGCTCCCATAGAGCCAAAAACACGGTAAATTTGACCATACGCTGGTAGTTTTATCCATACTTTCTTTTCCTCAGTGAAAGTAATACAATTTTTAAGAAAAGTTATATTTTAAAACTATATTTTTCAAAAACTATTTGACCAATTTCGCTCAAACTTTGTATGTTTTTTCATTTAACATTACATATTTAAAAGGACGTAGCAATTTTTGCATTTTACAATTTGAGATGTTTTTGGCTTGCATTTATTTTTAAAATTTTGCTGGTGTTACAAAATAAAGATCCAAAAATTATTCTAGAATGGCACAAAGCATTGCAGCTTAAGCAAAAAAAAGGGAAAATGAAATTTCGTCTTGTGTACCAAAATAGAAATAAAAACGAAATCAAGGAGTAAGACGTAAAAGCTTTCTATCAGGCGTCCCAAAATAATAATTTTGCAGGAGGCAAACTTATTTAAATCAGTCTAACCATTAGTGACAAAGACGATTAAAAGCATCAAAAACCAGTTTACTTGCCATACAAACTGATAGGTGTGTAAAGGTCTCAATTCGAAACACTTTGAATGTTCATTCAACAATCAGACTGGCTTTAATATTTTTATAAATTATCCATGTAGTGTTGATGTTTTATACCGTCATCCTCGATGGTTATTTGTAAGATCTAATTTCTGAACTCTTACTGTGTTTAGAAAAAAAATAACCAGGAATGATTCTAAAATGAAATAAAACATTACAGCCTAGTTAAAAAGAGAGAAATAAAATCGTGTTCCATGCCAATAAAATAGAAATAAAAAAAAAATCAACGTGTAACACGTAAAAAAGGTTTTTATTAGATACCTTATTTACGACTTAGAACCCGACCAATACGTGCAGAGTCCCTCATTATACTCGTATGCTAGTGTGTTTAAAAAAAATACAGACAACCAATGAATGTTATTTTATCTTCGTCATAGTATATAACACCCAATAAACTAGAACTATTTTTTCTTTGTCCCTAGAAAAGATTTCCTTAGCCAATGAAAAAAGCTATCTGCGTGATTCTGTATTTTGTTAAAATGGAAGAGCTACTCTATTGACAAGATAGTGCTTTGAAAATCTGGGTTTTTCTTTCAGTCTTATGATACCAGGAAAAACAAGCATTATATTAAATCCCTTTTCTTATTTTGCTTTCAAAATTAAGTTTAGAATTAAAGAGATTTTTTCCTAGTGTTTTTCGCAAAATAAAAAATAAATAAATAAACGTTAATAATCATTTGCATAAATACTTCTTTCAGAAAGGAAAAGGAAAATATAAATAATGTGGATCTTATAAATATCTCTCAGTATATAATAAATCTTCAAATGTATTAGCTTTTTAAGTTTTGAGTGTTTCTAACCAATAAAACTTTTGTTATCAGGTTAATTATACGAAAGAATGATGTTCTTTTTAATTAATACATTAATTCTGTCTAATATTTTAAATTTATTAAAATTAAGTTCAGAATTAATAAGATTTTTTCTAAGTGTTTTTCGAATTTTTTTTTTTCCAAAAAAAAAAAAAATGAGCGTTAATAATCATTTGCATAAGTACTTCTTTTAAAAAAGAAAAGGAAAAAAATAATATTGATCTTATAAATATCTCACAGTATATAATAAATTCTCAACTTATTCGAATATCAATTATATATTAGATTTTTAAGTTTTTAGTGATTCCAACCAATACAACTTTTCTTGTCAGGCGAATTATGCGAAAGAATGAAACTTCAACATATTTTTTTTAATTAATGCATTAATTCTGTTTAATATTTTAAGTTAAGTTTCAAACTAAAAAATAAATATATTGATAATACTATTCATAAATATACCGTAAAGTTTCATAAATTATATGGTTAACGCCAATTAAATAGTTATGCATTTTTATGTATTGCTCTTTGATTGAATATAAAAGTGGAGTTTTTTTTTAATTTAGGGCTATTAACGCTAAAAAAACTTCTGACAGCGCTAGAAAGCCGTTTGTTAAACTCATTGTTCAAATACCTCATTTTCTTATTATTCATTGATCTGGGAAAATAAAATTTAAATTTTATACATATCGCTGAACATAGTGTGCTTTAAGCCCAAAATTTGCTGGGGGTTTTTATCCGGAAAATTGCTTGGTAAATTTCCGAAACTTTTCATTTATGTCCTGCAATATCTGATTAACATGAAAAATATTTAATCTTACCTAAAAATAAATTTAAATTCAAAAATTGAAATTTTTGCAAAATTTAAGATGCAAACTTTGCACTATAAAAATACGTAATAATATAGAGATCCTTTTTAAGAAGAAAAAATCTTACAAAAACATAACTGCTTATATTTCATCGTATCATGAAGTGCAGAAACATTTTTTATTAAAAAAGCATCTTTTTTTTTATGTTCATAATTCATTTACACTGGCATATAATGTACTGTTGATAAATGTAATTTATTCTTTAAATGGGGTGGAAAATATGGTTTCGCAAAATGCATCGCGGCCACCAAACCAAAGCTTCTCCTAAAACTATATTGACCTGCCCATTACCATCCCGGCCAGCATGCTTGCTAGATGATACAATTTATGAATAAATTAAATTTCAATTGACATTGAGAAAGAGACAAAACGAATTTAGATACCTATTTTTTAGCTTCAGATATTGTCATAAAAAAATTTTTAACAAAAGTTTTATACAGAGCATAAAATCGTCCAAAAAAGTAAAAATTTTCATGTGTTCAAAGAGCATATATTTCAAATATATGCATATTTCGAACTGAAAGTGTACTGGTTGCGTTATTCATGTTTACTTTTCAAAAACTCAAGTTTTCTTCTTAAGTAGAAAAAATACAATATTTACATTTTCTTTTGAGAAAATAAAAATGAGCAACTTTTGTGCTTTCACCGCAAAATATAAAGAATACTTTCTCTTCGTGTTTCCTTCTTTGCAAATAATGGTTTTTGAAAGAACGTTATTGAAAGCTCTTTGAGAATAGAAACAGTTGCTTTTGTGCAAATACATTTATTCATTCTAACTGTAGTTATCTGATTTTAAAGATTCCTTTTAATGGGCAAAATTTCAGCTCAGAGTGAAGAAAAAATTTATTTTCCAAAGATGTTTAAGAAAAATTTGTCCTTTGTTTAATTGACATAAATTGTATCTTCCATTTCAAGTTTTAATTTAATTCTTGTTTTCAAATGAATTTTTTTTCAATGAATTGAATCATTCTTATTGATTTTTATATCTGATTTTAAGGAACCCTTTTCATGGGTAATTGGGAAACTTTTACATGGAGTGAAGAATTTTTTTTTTAAAAAGATGTTTATAAAAAATCTGTGCGTTGACATCTGTTGTCATAAATTGTAATTTCCATCTCAATTTTTAATTGAATTTTTTTTTCAAAAAAATCTACTTAATATTTTTTTATGCTTTTATTTTTTAATTTTTTATGTCATACGGTCCTGTTTAACTGATACTTATATGATGTCTACTAGTTACTAGTATAATGTCCCTTCATTTAGAGCCATTAATTAATATAGTTTCATCTTCCTCTTATCATTAGACCACGGCTGTGAGCTACAGCCAGCTGAATGTATGTTCTAATTTATTATTTTACTTCAATCTTTGCTATCTGAAATGTTTATTTGTCCACAGAAATTTAAATGGCATAAAACGTATTATTCACTTGAATTTTTTTAAAAAAAGCTTATCACAAAAATAGTAAAATGTGATAAGAATTTTTCATACTATTTTACTACAATCTTTGCTATATGAAATGTTTATTTGTCCACAGAAAATTAAATGGCATAAAACGTATCAGTCATTTGAATTTTAACAACTTATCACTGCATTAAGTATGTTTTTAAATGTTATAATTCACAGACTTCAAAGAATTCGAAAGCGGCAGATTGTTTCTAATTGGAAAAGATGTCGTCTGCGCAACTTCTCCGTGAAGAGCAAGGAGTAATTGTTGCTTCGGCAATTAAACTTATTTGGAAAAGGATCTAGTAAAAATGACCCACTCGTTTAAAAATTAATGTAAGATGCAATAATGGTGGAAGAAATGGATTGGGTTTTTGAGGATTTTAAACAAAAATGAAGTTTGCGCATTTTTTAAAATTTTTTTTGAACAGTAGCATTATATTCTTTTTAAAATATATTAGAGATAAATGTCGTTTTACATAGAGATAAATATCCCCTGAATAGGTTTAACGATTGTGAGTAAAAACCGGAACTCAAATTGCAAAAATTTATAGCATTGTCAATGTGATCAATTGTTTTGAAAAATATAATATCTTTCTTCTTGGAGAAATATATCATATTCTTCTTTAGGAAAATATTACTTTATCTAATATTTTTAAAAAAGAAGTTTTTTTCGTGATAATTTTAATTGAAAAGATAAAACAAACAGTTTTTTTTAATTGAATGGATAATTACAAAAATCTTATTTTCTTCCTTCTATCAGATTATTAGATTAACTAATCGATTAACGATCCTACGATCTTTAATCGATTAATCGATCTTTAATCGAACGTAGAGATCGATTAAAGATCAATTGCGGTGATTAACGATCGTAGATTAGCTAATTAAACGTAGGGGGTTTTAATTGGCGGAATCCTAAAAGACGAAAATTCAAAAACCTACCAATGAATCAAAAATTGCATTTTTGAAGCAAAATTTGCATAAATTTGAGCAAAAAATTGACAAATCATTATCGAAAGCAATAATATCGAAGTTAAGAATCGAAATATTCTTAGACTCATTTAATTCTAAAATGAAAGGAAAATGTCGCTTGCAATGAAAAACAAAAGTCTTTTTATCATGTTTCTAGTTTTATTTTTTTTCTCTTTCTCTAATTAAAAATGGTAATGATATTAAAATGATAACGGGATTTTTATCTTTTGAATATTAAGTTTATATCCGTAAGGTGTTGTTTTTGCACATGAATATTAACTTAATAAACCTAATCGCTATTTTTCTCATTTGGATATTAACTTAATACCCCTAAAGAGCAATTTTTTAAGACACGATTTTTACATTGTTCTTTAAAGTTGGTGCCTTAGTTGTTCAGGGATAGAGTACAATGAGGTGAACCCAAGTTCAAATCCCAGTGGTAGCTGGTTCATGCGAATTCTGCTCGCATCGACCAAAGTGCTGACGTAAAATATCTTCAGTGGTAGGCGAATTCTATGTTGCAATCCCTTACCTTCGGACTAACCATGGGAGATTTTTTCTGTTTTCCTCTCCCTGTAACGCAAATGCGGGTTAATTCCATTTAAAAGTCCTTCACAAAGGCTAGTTTGTCCCAATGTTTTATCCAGAAGTTCCCCTGTCCTCTGGTATGGGTTCAAAATTACAAGTCTACAGAGTTGAACATTGATGACAGTAAACTCAGAATTGGATCATCTTTTTAACACCGGTTATAAAATAAAATATTAAAGGAGGAGCATTTGAGTAAACCAAATGTCAAGTAACCTCCAACCAGATTTCTTATACATACTTAAACTCTTAAAACGAAATAAACTCAATTTTATGATCTTACTTTATTTCTTTTTTCGGCCTTACGATATAAATAATCTAATCGATTTTTTTTTCTTTAGGGTAAAAATATATCTACCTCAAGACACTCGCCCTTTTCGATTATTTTGCGCTTCCGTAAATTCGGGTGACATGGAATGAATAGTGTTCCAACCGCTCTGCCATGAATTTCTATTCACACTTCATCTACAGCAAGTTTTCTTACATATTTCAGTTCTATATTGAAAAAAAAATGCCAAAATTCCTCTAGACGCATCAAAACCTGACAGTTTTTTTTTTTTTTTTTGGAACATCAAGCACATTTTAGTTTCATAGATGTCCAGTGAATAGAAAAGAAGATGTATTTTTTGAAAAAAAGTTGTTTAAGGAAAATAGGTAAGTTTCAATTTAAATTTTAAACCGAAAATACTGCTAGATATATCACCTAAGATAAAAATTGATCTTTTGGAAATTATATGTATTGAGTCTTTTATGTCAACTTCTTTTAATAATAGAAAAAAATTTTTAAAAAAATCATGCAAGAATAGCTGTATTTGCGAAGGAGAATAAAGAATTGCCATAGTTTGAGAACTCTAAATTCGAGACAGGCATTAATAATAACTAAATTAGCTTTAACTTCAAATTTATATTTTGAATTTATAGTTTTAATTCCCTACATGGGGCTTAAAAATAGAAAAATATTGAAAACAGCTAAAAGTTGAGAATTTTTTCATGCAAGGTTCTCTGTAAAGACCACCCTGAATGAGCATTCTTAAAATTCCTTGTAGAAAGGAGTATTAAAAAATGTGTATTTTAGGGGTAACAAATAATCATTTAAAAAAAGAAGAAGCAAAAGCTTTATCCAAATCACTCGAATTATTACTGGGGAAAGTAAGAATAAAATCCTCAACTCTTATTTAATTACGTGAGGAAACAGAAAAAAGGGATTATTCAAAACGTCTTTCATTTTCAGCTGACAGTCAAACATGTCTTAATTTTCTGTACACCTACTTATCTCAACAGTGTTTTGCCAGATCCTGAAAGCTTTTTTGAAGTTATACTTCTTATGCGACTTCCAACAAGGTTGCGTTAAACGTTTAACGCTACATTTTTGTTGGCCTGGAAATCACGTGGTAGGATCCAGTTTTCCCTCATTCATTTCCATATTCTTTTGGTTCTCACTAGCATAAAAATAATAAAAGTCATAAAAGTATTGTTTTTCTGTAAATATTTTTTTAGTTTGTTTTGATACACATATAATTTAATAGGATAGTATTTTTTATTTTCAAATTTAGTGGATAACAATTGTAAAAAATGAGTGAAAACAATCCCACGGACAAT
>NC_092205.1:62775094-62816911 GCF_043381705.1 Parasteatoda tepidariorum | reverse complement strand
CATAAGTTATAATGAAAGTATTGTTTTTCTATAAATATTTTTTTAGTTTGTTTTGATACACATATAATTTAATAGGATAGTATTTTTTATTTTCAAATTTAGTGGATAACAATTGCAAAAAATGAGTGAAAACAATCCCACGGACAATGCGACGGATTTAAGGTTATGCCAAGGTACGTCTCTTGTGAATATCAATTGATTGTTAGGTTTTCTCTTTTGAAATTACATTATGACGCATTCACATACATTATTAATACAAATACATTTTCCATGGCGAGACGATGAGGCAACCACAAGTACTTCCACTGGTTCAAGAAGTCAATGAGGGAAAATTGCACAATATTACCGTTATTACAGAGCACGGAAGCAAGCGGAGCAAGAAAAAGAGTCGTTGAATAGATATAGTGATCCTTCTACGACTGCTGATTCTTCTACAATTAACATCGCAGATTACGAAGTTTAACTTCTTCCGCGTGGAGGGACTCCACGCACTATTTTTTTTTTTTACTTGCGAATTATTAAGCTTGTTTCTTCCTCATATTGGGATTGCATGTCAGTTTTTTATTAGCATATTGGAAGCAGGATAGAGATAGGCATACATGAACCTAACAGTTACAAATAATCATTCAAACTCACAAAGAATATGACTATAGAATATTATTTGCAAAATAATAACTTTAAGTAAGAAAAAATTTGATGAGCTCACTGAAAAAAATATAAAAGAAATCCAAATACTTGATACTTTTTATCGTAGAACTTGTGTAGTTGAAAAATAATCAACTTTAATTTCAATTATTAATTAATAAATTTCCAAATTTATTCTCATTACGCTAAAAATGCATCAAGGTGACTTTAAATAAAATAATATTGTTTCAAATCATAATAAATGGAATTTTATTCTGGAGTGTGCTAAATAATTTACTTCTTTGCCTTAAATCATAAAAATAAAATTAAAATATTAAACTTGAAATATTGCATATAAATGTTTTCGTAAAATTAAAATTAAAAAAATTTTATAAAAAGTTTACAGAAATGATGGAAAAGGCAACAAAAAATATTTCATAAAAATATACAGCACATCAAATTTAGTTTGAAATATATATCATTGACTCATTCGAGGTAAATATCATAGGGCAATAAAAAAATGCGCGTGCTAAAAAGTATTATTTTTTTCTACAGAAATTCTTTTTTTTATGTTTTTAAGATACGTTCACGTTTTCAAAGCTCACAAATTTTTATATAATTTCTAATAGATTACTCTTCTGTGGTGCAAAAATATCTGGAATTAAAACTTAATATCCTATTAATATAATTGGAATAATCTTTTAAGTGCTGAAATTAATTTTCTTTGTATCCGTAAATAAAATTTAAAAGTCGTCTAAACAATTTAGTTAGATTTGGGAAGCTAAAAAGCGTTCTTAATATAAAATAATTAAACATTTGTATTAATGCAAGCGTAAACTGAAATTTTAAAATTAGTTATTTTTGAAGTTTAAGTACTTATTATTCCGCTAATAATTTCAAGATACAATACTGAAATAATATTATATATATGCTTGCATAAAAATTTTCTAATTTGTCTATATTTCTGCTAAAAAAATTTTTAATACTCTTAATGTAAATAAGTTTATTTTAAAGACTTCAAATGATGTGACGTAAGAATTCCAGTTGAAGGCATTTAGTTTTTCTCATTATTTTTCTTACATATTTATTTTTTAAATTTTAATTGTAATGTATTTTTTAAAATAAAAATTGTAGAAATTTAATAATATCTGATTTTTTTTAAGTAATTATATAACTATTTATATAATCATTTAAAAAAATATATTAAAAGCATTTAATTAAATTTGTTTTTCATAAGATTTTTCATAACTAAAAAATAAAAAAGAGAATTTTATTTTAATTCAGATTAATTAAAGTTTTTTTTTAATATTACAGTTTTTAAAAGTAATCATTTTACTTCAATTTTACTTCAACTGAACTTATTTTTGAATAAAATATATATTTAAAACAGTTGTCATCGAAAAAAACTGAGACCGGCAAAAAAAGAACAACGGGAAAATCAAATTATTCCGAGTAACGAACCAATTTTATAAAAAGTTAATTAATTTAAGAACGGATCTTAAAAAAACTTGTGCATATCTTTAATTGCTATTTTTATAAAGTCTTATTAAAGCACGTTTTTAATTAGTAAATTTAACTCCCTTCTAACAATAATGTAATCATGAGCAGATAATTTTTTACAGTACTTGAGAAATCAAATTAAAAATACTGTATTGTTTTACCTTTGAAATATAAAACTTTTACCAAGACAAGGTTAAAAATAAGTACGCTTTACACATTTTGTTTCAAAATAAAATTTTTAAAAATTTTCAATAGTACTTTCAGACCAGTAATACGCACAAAATTAAAAAAAAAAATCAAGGCACGATGAAATAAATAAAATTATTTTTGAATAAAAGGAATGAAATAAGCAATACTGATGAGCATGTCTTTGTTTCCTGTCTCATGTAATTTTTTAACAGATAGGTAATTTGGCATCACGAATAACAAATTTGCAATCGGTTTCTCACGCCAAGACATTTTTAGTCTATTTTTTGTTAAAATATAAAAATTTGAAAACGCTGTGTATAGAAGTGGTCCGATGATATGATTTTACAAAAACTTCAGAGGAAGTAAGGACACATCATCAGGATTAAAATTGCATAGGATGCCATGCCTGGAAATATCGTCATACGCCACTAGAGGTGCCTCCTTATAATGAACTCTTTCTTCATGTACTTCTAAGTAAGTCAAAATACGGAAGTGCCCCTACCCGTGTACGATAACAACACATTCAGACACTGGGTCCTATGTAATTTTAATCCTGATGATGTGCTTTAATTCCCTTAGAAGTTTGTCACTACATCTATGCGACTCCCTGTTATCTATAACGTTTTAATATTCCACATGTTGATGAAGAAAAATAGATTAAAAATGTACTTAAATAGATAAAAAATGTAAAATTAATAACATGTGTTTAAACTTGTCAACAAGTCCCGAGTGGAATATTCAAATATTTTTTTCTTGTTAAGTAGCTTATTTTTTTATAAACATTAGTGAAATTATACTCCGTCTCAAAAATCTAAGCACAAACAAAATATTTTGATTTTTAAAGGTAAAAACAGAATTTTAATAAAAAGACATGATGTAATTAAAAACAGGAAATGAATAAGTAGCTAAAAAATATTTATTTTATCATAACTAAAAGGCAAAGTAAAATAAATAAATAATAGGCTGTTTCAAAAGTTAAAGCAAAAGAGCCAAATTAACACCATTTAGCAGTCTTAAAATAATTTTACTTACATATTTATCCTCCATTATTCTTAATTACATCAAATATAATATATCGTTCCTTTGATTTAATTACCCTTTAATATGTTATAAAGAATATCCCCTGACGAAAAAAGTGATTTTTAGGTAGTTTTGAGGTTATTAGATGTAAAAAAATACGGGTCATAATACGCAAAATATCAGGAAATAAACATTCGTATTCTCTCTTTCTTTGCTTTGTGTCTAACCCTGTTTCATTATTCAAAATTTTGAATATGCAGTCAGTACCAAATATAAACCTCTATTACACGAATAAAGACAGAGCTTTTCAAAACAAATAAGGCGTTTTTTGAGGTTATTTTGAGGATGACAGATGTAAAAAAATGCACATGAGCTCGAAAATGAGGTTATATTTTTCTGCCAAAAATAACCTCATTACTAAATCTCAATTTCAACCTCATTTCACCTCCCAAAAACAATCTCATATATAACTAGGAAATAATTTTAGTTTAGATAGGGTGAAATTATTCACACGTCATATAAACGTATTAGTTTGAAATGTAGAGAACCTCAACGTACACCTCAAAACAACCTCCCTCAGCTAGTTGCCCTGAAATAGATTTTCATCAAACTCAAGTGTGAATAAAAGAAACTTCATGCTCCTTCAATACCTTGGGAGGTTGATCTTTTAAGATTGTTTTTTAAATCAACTTCAAAACAACCTTGAAACCTCAAAACAACCTCAAAGAAGCCTTAAAAATACCTTAAATATCTTTAAGGGTCAAGGAAGTGAGTGATTTCAAAAGTGAGAGATTTCACGTGAATGTTATATCAATGAAAAACATATCAATAAAAAACGTAAAATATGGTAACGGCTCTGTGACGGAGGCTTAAAATATGGTAACGGCTCAATCGAAATTTTCGGGTTTGAAATTATAGTTCTTATTACCTCATATTTAGTATAAAACACAAAACTGAAAAGTATATTCAGCCGAATAAATGGCTTTTAAGTCATGCTCATTAAAAAATCATCAGGTTTTAGAATATTTACCAAATTTTATCTCATGTTAAAAACCATGTTTTATTGTTAATTTTACCAAAAATTATACCAAAGCACTTAGATGAAAAGTACCCAGCTATTTAGTGTTCCAATAGAGTTAAAAACACTGTAAATTTTACCATGTTATGGTAGTTTTGACCAAATTTTTTTTTCAGTCTGGTATTAAATTATTTTTACTTGGATTCTAAATAATATTTTTAAAAAAAACTAAGCATGTAACAGAGGAATAAGTTTAAATAAATGTAATATGAATTCATTGAGAAAAAACGCAAAACTTTTAATGAAATTATAGTTAATTATCAAAACAGCCATTCAAGTGCGAAGAAAAAATATAAAAATAAATAACCCATGTTCTTAAGCCTAGTTGGAAAAGAAAATTGCATTTAGCACAAGTAGCAACACAAAGCTCTTAAAATTTACGATAACGCAAAAGTAAAACAATATAATTCAATTTAAACAACCTAAGACAGTGCTAATTAATTAAATTTAAGAAACCGAATGCAAGGAGGTTTTATTTATAAAGGCAAAATGAGAAGTATTTCTTTATTTGTACTTAAAAAAATGGTCTTTTAAGTGACAACTTAAAAGAAATGACTTACTTGTATTCTTACTTCAGTTGCATATTAAGTTTTTAGTGGTTGTAGTATTTAAAAAATAATTTGTTTAATGAAATTAAGTTTTTTTTACTAATTAATTAATTTTTATCTTTCACCAAAATGAGAAACTTTTAAAGGGCATTTTAATTTAATATTAAAATTGTTGTTCTGTTTGACAAAATTCATCCAAATTTCGGTCAGAACAATAAGGTAGTGATTTCTATTAAATTTAATAAACCGTCTAAGCTATATTTTGCAATAGCCTACGCTTTGTAATGCGATCGTTGGTCTATCGTACGATTTCGTCTACTATTTCAATACGGTAGTGAAAATGGAAAATTATCCTGGTGTACACTGTAAAAAAATCCAGTTCAAATTACGGTATAAAGTACCGGCACATAGGGTGCACCTTCAATAAATGAGAAACCAGCACTCAAAAACATATAATTTAGTGAGAGATAAGAAACTTAAAAGGCGTTAAAAATGGATAGAAAAACATTTCCATTAATCTTTTGTAGACACAAAGTTCTTGTAGGTCAAGACAATCATTTTATTTTTTCCCTTTTAATTGAATATTTTCTTAAATAGGACACATTTAGTTAAGAACATTATTTCTTTATTTTAACTTAAAAAAAGTTCATACAGCATTTTAATGAAAATCAATTTTCTCCTGTAAACATTGGTGTTAAACTTATATCATACTATTTTATATTGTATACATGGAACCTCACTTTTACCGCTCAGTACATGTATCTGCCGCATATATATGCTAGGATAAATAAACCTAAAACAAATAATGTCATAAAAATAAACATACTATTATTATGAAAAAAAACATCTTTTTTATTGTAAAACATAAAATCCAGGAAGAAAAACAAAGAGATGCAGAAGAAAGAGCAAACAAGTTACAATAAGGAGCAAAGAAGATTGACCAATAGGGTTGGGGAAAAGGCCAGTTAGTAGTAGTACCGAACCACTTAGTTGATTAGAAAGGAGAATAAGACAAATTAATGACCCCAGACTGAAACCTTGTGTGTGTGTGCTTTTTTTTATAAACTCTTGAAGTTACAAGTGTTATCACGCTACTTCCAACTCAATAATTTTTAAATAACTATCTTGACAGTAACTCTCCTTATTGTACTATCTTGGCCAACCTCATTTCCTTACCCTATTAGTCAATCCCTTTCATCTCTTAGTGCACTAGTTCGTAGTTTCTTCTGCATTTTTGTGTTTCTCTTCCTTCATACTGCGTTTTAGCACAAAAAAACAATGCTTTGTGATCATGCGTCTGCTTGCATGACAATATCCAGCATTTTTATTCTTATACAACATATAAAATTTTTTACATTTTTATTGATTTTGGTTTTCGCTAATATTTGATTAAAAATATTTTAGTTCAACATTAGGTAACTCTATCATACATGGCGAAATTTCCTCATAAGCGGCAATAACGATAAATGTGTAATATTTTCCACTTCATATCAGAAAAACAGGATTCTATCCATCTGCAAGAAGCATTTCATACCTATCCATCACTCAGCGACTTTAGATTATCCACTTCTCAAAGTCAAACTACATCTGAATTCCTAGTTCTGTACAAAATACAAAACGATGCAAAATATTTTCCTGTGGTGTTTTATATTAGGTGACTCTATCATACATGCCGGACTTTCCTCATAATCTGCAATAACTATAAATGTGCAATATTTTCCGCTTCAGATCAGAAAAACAGGATTCCATCGATCTGCAAGATACATTTCATATGTATATTCATCACTCAGCGACTTTGGATTATTCACTTCTCAAGGTCAAACTACATCAGAATTCCTAGTTCCATGCAACATACAAAACAATACACAAAAAAATTTTGCTGCGTTTTATATTAGGTGACTCTATTATACAAAGCAAACTGTCCTTATAATCAGCAATAACTATTAACGTGTAATATTTTCCACTTCAGATCAGAAAAACAGGATTCCATCGATCTGCAAGATACATTTCATATATATATTCATCACTCAGCGACTTTGGATTATTCACTTCTCAAGGTCAAACTACATCAGAATTCCTAATTCTATTTCTTTTCATGTAACAGAACTGACGAAAAATAAAATATCGTTTGTAAGAGGGAGGACAAGAAGGGGGCTATCTGCAACACCCTCTCCCTCCGGTTGGAATCGAATGCGTGATATGACTTCTTAAAGCGATCAAATCGGCCGAATCTTAAATTCCAAATATCTGGGTTTCCTTAGACGATTAGAGGTCTTCGTGACTTGAATTTAGTATATGGTCATTGGGTTTTCTTTCAGAAAACCTTATTTCTTTCTTTACCCTAGAATTCATTCGACTTGTAGGCTGACTTACTTACGAGTAACTATTTCTTTTGTGAAGTTTTTGCAAGTTTAATGACACATAAAAGAGATGTTATGTTTACTTCTTTTATTGCACGAAATGATTTCATTCGGCTTGAAGGTTTTATTAATGACGGTTATTTTAGCTTTATGTTTATTAATAGTTTAAATTTAGGATTTATTCAACCCCTTTTGTTTGTACAATTCTAAATGAGATATAATAAGAAGGATAGTGGTCAAAATTAAATATATATATATATNAGACGTCTGTTGAAAATGACGAAGGTAATTACATTTCATATTGTATTCGATACCCATGGTAAACAATTTGACCGTAAATTATATATATATATATATATATATCACCTTACACAATTTCTAATCATCTTATTTTCACAAACTAAGTGGCAATCTTAATGGTTAAAAAATGACCTGAAATATGTTAATAAATTGGTGCTAATTTATATTTAAATTACAGAAATTGAAACAAAAATGTACTTTATCTGAATAAATATATATTTTATAATACGGATTTAGTTGTTTGACTATCAACATATGGGCGGCAATAGCAATCTGAAAAATGTGGTCCCAGAAGTTTTGGAGAATTGTTAAAAATTGTTAATTTTATGTTAATGTTCATTTCACTTTCTGCGTATTTCACTTTAGCAAAAGCTTTTTGCACTAATTTAGAAAATCAGTTTATTCCATATTAATTCCATGCAAACATTTATTATTTTAATTATTCATACAAACATTTATTATTTTAATTATTTTAATTATTCATACAAACATTTATTATTTTAATTATTCATACAAATATTTATTATTTTAATTATTCATACAAACATTTATTATTTTAATTATTTTATTATTTTTATGTGATTTTTCTTAATAAAGGATTAAAAATGTATTTAATTGTAAATTTTTACACCATTCTAAATTATTTCACTTTTAATAACAATTTGTGTGAATTCGATTGAATAGTACTGAGTTATAAAATTTCAAGCCATATTTTAAAAATTCTATACCTCAAGAACTATTCGACCAATTTTATTCAAATTTTGTATTTTTTCATTTAGTCCTCCAAGCGTACCCTTGGGTAAAATCTTACTATGCACTACTATTCCATTGAGTAGCATGGGAGAAACTGGTTTTTTGATGAAGGAAATCTTTCATCGAAAAGTTCAGAAATAGTGCGAACTAAAGCTCAGAGAATTAAAATAAGTTTTACGGACATTTTTGGCTTACTGGTAGTTTACTATACTGGTAGTTTTGGTCATATTTTTTTCAGTGTAATTAGTACAAACCTTCGAATATTTTACAACGAAATATATGCAATTTATATTCTTTTCTGCTAAAACATAAGGTTTTTGATAATATTTAAAGTTTCGATTATAATTAAATTTTAGATTTTTGACAAATTAAAAAGAGAATTTTGTAGAATTTCTTCAATATATTTTGTAACAACGTTCCTTAAGTGTTCAACATTATTTCATTAATACTTTTGAAATATACTAATCAATATATTTTTAATTAAAAAGATTGTCTTTTACTCGTGTTTAAAGTAAAAATTTTCCTAGAACAAAATCTTCATTTTAACACACACCAAATACTCTTTCTAGATGAATTCTTTTTCCTTACCAGAAAAAAAAGTACCAAAACTTTATTACACATCTCTAAATAATTCACAATTAAATAAAACTTTTTTGCGTCTTGGTTCGCCCAAACTTCTTTTTCTTTTTTTTTTCTCTTTTCTTGCCTTTGTTTCTGCATGAAATATAGATTGCCCTGACATTTTAGGTAGAAAAAAAGGGGAAAATCTGCACAAAAATGAATAGAAAAAAAACGTAATAGCAACAAGCCTCAAGGAGAAAAACGTATTTTCATGTCTAGTTCCATCATTTCTTACGAAAAGAAGAATGGAATCTTCGTTCTTTTCTTTATTCTCATCTCTTTTTATAGCACGTGCCTCTTTCACAGATTTCTCGTTGCACTTTCTCTTTATTATTTTTCTTTTCTTTCCTTTCACTTTGAGATCCGGAGCAGTTGACATCTTTTCTTTAAATAAATAAAAAAAGAATGCATCTTTCATTAAATAAAATTTCCCGGAAACGTGGAATATTCCTTTGCATGTTTTGTAGAGTGATTTTTTTTTCTTATGCTCAAGTGACAGATTGTGATGTTTATTTGAGCGGAATTAATGCATTGTTTGAATTTTTGTGAAACTTGGGAAAATGTGGTTAATAAACCTTATTGAGGCATATAGTGGATTAAAGAAATCTTTGGTGCAACTATTATCAAATGGATGCACTTTTCGTAAACATACTTCTGCACAAACCAACAACAATAACCTATTCAACTGTTTGTCACTTTTTAAGAAAAATTGAGCATTAAATTTGACTATTTTTCAACAACTACTATTAGAAGGGCAAATTTTGACTACTTTTTAGAGTAGCGAACTTATAGTTACGATAAAAGTATTTTTGAAATTCTTTCCATATGTATTTATATTACACGGCTACAAAGTTCTTTCTTTCTCACACTGGCAGCAATGAATCGAAATATCAAGTATACCAGTTGCCATAAACATGAAAGCTTAAACCTACACGTTTACAAGTTGCAGACTTAAAATTCTTCTCTTTCTTTGAAAACGAAAAGCTGAAATAAAGTACGTTATAAGCTGGAAGAAATTGAAAGGTCAAAAGCGAATAGTTCACATCAACAAAGTGTTCGACATTTTGTTTTATAAGATAAGATCTTATAATAATTCATGATTTATCAATAATGATAATTCTTCTCATTTGCATAGTTATTATAGAGGAATTAATTTTCTTTAGACTTAACGTTTGAACATATTTTAAATGGGTTTAATTTAGCGAAACGATCATGGTTAGCAAAGCAAACCATCTCAGAGTGCATAGCAATCCTTGGGGGCTGAGGAGTCTCAACGTACATAGGTGAAGCCTGCTAGTTTTCTATGTTTAACGCAAAAATATAAACTAAGCCAATAATTTTTTAGCATTTAAGATACACTAAAACACAAGCTAAACTCTGATTGAATATTAAATGTCTTTTCTTGCGAAAATGAGCAAAACATTTTGTAAGTGTACACTCTGTTATGTTTCTAAAGTCCTTCAAGACTCTACGAACTAAGACATCTCGTAACGTACTAAAATCTATTGCTGAAAATCGTAAGTTGAATTCAGTCAGATTCATTATTTATGTAACCCAATTATTATATTTATTATTTATTCATTATTTATGTATTGACAAGAACTAGTATACGAGCAATCAAATTTCAATATCAATTTTTAATGTGAATCGTATAGCAGAACGAATATACGCTGAGATATGAGAGAAATTTCCTGATATAATCACTGACGCACAAAATCTTTTCTATTAAGTAATTGGAAAAGTTAGTCATAGTTCTTAAGTTTTCCAAAGTTGGAGAGAGGGAGGCTAGTGAGAAAATGTTTTGCAGATTTCTCAAAAGAAACAATTAATTTTACAAATTTGTCAATTTATTTGTGCTTTATGCGTTGTTTTCATTTCTTTTATTAAGTAAGTGGCTATTCATTTAACCATTTTTTTGTGCGAAAATAAACCTACGTGCTCATTGTGCGAATGACGCACCAGTTTACAATTACCCTTTCCTGAACAGAAAAAAAATCAACCAGAAAATTACAGTAGAAAATCGGTTACACTATTTTTCTATTATCATTTTGTGTTTAGACACTGAGAAAAGTATTTTTTCGACAGAACGAAGCTAATGTATGCATGACCATTCCTATAACTTTATTTTTGCTTCATTCGCGTTACTTCCATTTTTTTTATTAAGTGTGTGGTTCTAACTCGCTACTAATTTCACCATTTATTTGTTCGCAAATAAACTTATGTGCTCATTCTGCGAATGTCACACCAATTTACAATTTCCTTTTACGGGACAGATAAGAAATAAAAATAATAATTTTGTGAGTATTGAAATCAAAATTATTGGTCATACAAGGTAAACTCAAATAAAGATGATTATAAGTGATTGACATAAAACGGATAATGTATTAAAAAATGAAAATTTCTACAAATTAAGCAGTTTTTATTTAAGTTTTACTCTTATATTTGATTTATATGAAATTTTTAGAATTTAAGCAGCTTTTTATAAAATTCCTACGGTTATATTTGATTTATATGAAATTTTTACAATTTAAGCAGTATTTTTATACAATTTCTACAATTACATTCGATTTGTATAAATTTTCTACAATTTAAACAACTTACAATGTATGAAAAATACTCCAAGTAATTCTATTCCTTTTACCTTTCAAGTGTCGTTGACTGTAAAATGCTACAGCACAAATAATATTTCAAGTCGTGTAAAGCAAAATATTTATATCAGTTTCAATAATAACGCAATTATTCTCTGTAGAACAAAAAAAGTAGAAATAAATATTGGTCTAATTAAACTAAATTATTTATGATCATAAGTATGTGAACTTCATTCCAAAGAATTTGATCCATTTCTATTCTATTAACATTAAACTATTGATGTATTAAAAAATAAAATGTATGCATTTTTATCAGTTGTATTTGTGTTAAAAAAAACCGAGACAGCTTTTATTTTACCCCGTTGAAAGGGTTAAAGACAAGAAAGCAAATTAGAATAAATCAAATCGTTATTTTAATTTCTATACACTAAAAAATAACTGCCAAACAATGCGAGCAATAACAAATATGGACAAAAAAATTAGTCATTTAGAAAGTTACATTTATGCTTTAAAATTTTCTAACCGAACAATTTTTGATCTAGATAACATCTCTTACCGTTTACTTAAGGAAGAAAACATATTAAATTTTTTAAAAAACTTTTAACCTTCTCCTACTCAATAAATTACAGTAAGTTCCACCACTTCGCTCAGTAAATATTTAGGTATACTATCACAAAGTTTCCCTTTTCCAAATACAGCCTCTGGCGTCATTTCGAAAACCAAATATTCTTTTCATCTCGCCAAGTTAGAAGTAAAATTCATCACCCTTTTTCATTTCGCAAAGGTCCAATATTATTTTGAAAGTAATCCCTTCTTCCTTTTGTACACACCCACGAACGAATGATGTCTAGAGGGAAGGGAAAGAATTCTTTTCACTCCACTTCCATCAAGGAATTTCGCCAACCCTTTGGGGATAGGAGACATATCTTTGGTGTCTATTGTATATATGAGCGCTGAAAGAACTGTAAAAAATTGTCTGCGTTGTAGTACATTCCAATTTACTATACAATGCAAACAGATGATTAAAACTGCTCTTTTTTTATCTCAAACACTTAGCAAATAAACGTTTCTATATAGGAAGTTCACTGTGTGGATAAATGGAATTATTGTAGTATTCAGAAGAAAGTAAACAATAGAATGTTTACGAACATTTGATGGAATGTGAAAAACAAAATAAAGTATTCCTTGACCGACGTCTATGATAGCAAATTAAAAATATTTTTTTAATAAATATATATATATACGTTACACAAATAAGTTATTTTTGCAGTTCTCAAGAAATGACGAATCCCTGTGTTACTTGAATTCTGAGCTTTTTCTAAATAAACAATGTAATAAAAAATACTAGGAGGCTCCGCCCCCTGCTCGCTAACGCTCGCCAACCCCCGAGAATTGCTACGCAATCCTATGTGGTTCACGCCGTGAACCATGGCTCGCTGCGCTCGCTCGCCAATGAACACAATGTTCTAGCACAAAGACATAATATATTATCATCAAAGACATAGTATTTTATCATCAAAGACATAGTATTGTACTTATGTAGATGAATTCTACCAATGTTCTTATTGGCTTTTAAAAAAGTATATTATCTATTTAGATTGTACATGGTGAAAAAATCAAAACATTAGCTAAATAAGAAACATATTAGCAAAATAAATTATCAAATATTGCTTCACTAATATTCTGCATTTTAAAGCGTGAAAATTCAATGCATAAATAAACGCGAAATATTAAAAAAATTCAATGCATTCAATACAAACACTTAAACGTTTTTTAGACGTTTAGGTAGCTCCCAGTTGAAAAATATAAATTCAACAGCGGCCTTTTAAAGCATTCTCACTTCAATTCCTAATTGAGTTTAAATTAAATATTGTCATGTTTTTAGTGCATGATTCTGAATTGAACAACCTGATAATGCTCACTCTGGTTATTGTTATCTGGTTGCTCACTACGTGCTCTGCGCGCCGAATCCAATCAATTAAAAATGAAAACTGTTGCCAGCGCGAGAAAAGAAATATCATCGGTTTTATTGATACATGCATACATACGTACGTATTAGCGTTTTATATAATATAGATTTTTTAATTTTTTTTTCTCAATTTAGGCTTAATGTGTTGATGAATTCCAATTATTTTCAGAGAATAAGAAAGCTTCAATTTACTCTTTGAAACATAGAAAATTCCACCTTTTGGATTTTATGCAATTACGTGAAATCTACCGCGCACTACAAGCTAACTCTTGCCAGATGAAGTTTCGCGGACCCTTCATAAAACGTTCTCGCTTCCCTCGCTCTCCAGATACTGACACAGATACTGACACAGAAAAATTGTATGAAGAATCTAAAATACCGTGCTTCCTATATCTGAGATGGGATACCTGCAAGTGACGTACTGATGGTATCTCGACCCTGATTGGTTGTTGAAACGTGGCATTTGCTTCCTTTAGCAACCGTTCTTTCCATTCTATTTCGAATAAGCCAATCCCGTCAAGTATCAATTATCTTTAATTAATAATAAATAATGTAATTAATTAATTCCACGTTAATCAACATTATAATTTATAAGAAGAAACTTAGCTGAACTTCAACGTGACATTTTACGTATAACTATCAGCTGGCGCTGACGTTATAGGTCACATGAGTGGGAACAATTAATAACAAAGAACATGCAATTACAATTACAACAGCACTTAATAACTTGTAAACCAAGATCAAATATTTAAATAAAAAATTTTGCATATTCTAAAAAAAGGCCGAGCTTTACTCAATCCCAATGACTATAAAAGTTTTCTAAAACTCCTTTACCAGAAACACAATATCTGCGCCAAAAATTAGTCTAGAGATTAATCTAGTCATTTCTCTAGTATTTGGTTCTAATAAACTTACAAACCTTTTTCGTGGCATTTCTTACAATTTATAGACCTTCCATAAATTATCTAAAAATAGCAAAAGAAAATAATTTAATTTCAACAATTAAAAAGCTTTGACTTTGTGTAATAATGCTAATACTAAAAACAATGAAATAAACTAATACCTAAAAAAAACTGTCGCTCTCCTAAAACTGTTTTATTTCTACCTTTTTTTTTCAATTTCTCCTAAGAGAAGCAATTAAGTACAACTTAATTTGCCCAATAACGTTCAAAAAGGACTAATTAACGCAAACCGATTCATTTTCAATACAAATGTCATTGTTTTCAATAACACCTTCAAGCTAAGCACAATATTTATGTCAGTAATTAGCCTAGAAATCGATCCGTGCAACTTTTCCATTATCTTGTTCTGATAAATTTCAACCTCTTCTGAAGCATACAGCCATTGTTGCTCTCAGATCAACAAACACCGAGTTGTTTAAATTAAATATGAACTGTCTTTGTTCGAGTTGTGGAGGATTATATTTGGTACTGCATGCGTTTAGCAAAAGTAATGAGCCGGATCATTAAACAATGCAAATAAAGAAGTAATACGATAATTTATTTCATTTATATCGCGTAATATTTGTCGCAAAGTGCCGATTCTTAAAATAATGAAGGAGAGCAAATAGCTAAAAATAGGCGAATATTTTTTTTATTGTTTTTTTTTAATTCTCCTAGAAAAAAACATTTAGTTTTTTAAAGAAGAAAAATTGGGGAGATTTAATTAACGCAACCCGATACTCTCTCAATCTAAATTGTCGAGATAATATCATTGTTTTCACTACCATTTTGTTAAAAAAAAAGCACAATATTTTTCTCAACACTGAGCTAAGATATTGATCTAGGCTATTTATTCATTATCTTGTTCCTATAAATTTACTGCTTTTCCAACATTCATTTGATAATTACATAAATTTACTGCACCTCTTAAATCAACTAACGCTGAGGTGTTCAATTTAAAATCGATCCTTTACAAAAAATTTAAGGTAATTTTGAGGTTTGCAGGAAGTTGTTTCGAGTTGTCAAGGTTGGTTTGAGGTTTATTAGAAGTGAATTTCTAAATCAACCTTAAAAGATCAACCTCCCAAGGTGTATAATCAAGATGTATGAAGTTGTTTTATTTATACTTAAGATTGTTTTGGGGTTGATGAAAATCTAGTTCAGAACAACCACGTGGTTTACATGAAGTTGTTTTGAGTTGTCAAGGTTGGTTTGAGGTTCATTGGAAGTTGAGGGTTAATGGTTGCTATAGGGTTGATGGAAATCTACTTTAGAGCAACCACATGCTTTACATGAAGTTGTTTTGAGTTGTCAAGGTTGGTTTGAGGTTTATTTGAGGTTGAGGGTTGATGGAAATCTACTTCAGAGCAACCACATGCTTTACATGAAGTTGTTTTGAGTTGTCAAGGTTGTTTTGAGGTTTATTCGAAGTGAATTTCAAAATCAACCTTAAAAGATCTACCACCCAAGGTGTATAGTCAAGGAGTATGAAGATGTTTTATTCACACTTAAGGTTGTTTTGGGGTTGATAGAAATCTACTTTAAAGCAATCAGCCAAGGGAGGCTGTTTCTGAGGAGTGCGATTTTTTTTTCTATACTTCAAGCAAATACGTATACATGAGGTGTGAATAATTTTACCCGATCTAAACTAAAATTATTTCTGAGTTATGCATAAAGTAGATTTCGTGAGGTGTAAATGAAGTTGAAATTGAAGTTTATTAATGAGGTTATTTTTGGTGAAAAATATAACCTCATTTTTGACCTAAGGTGTATTTTTTTACATCTGTCAGCCTCAAAATAGCCACAAAAACACCTTATTTGTTTTGTAAAGGATGAGCTTTGTCTTTATTCGTGTGGTGGAGGATTATATTTGGTACTAAATACATATTCAAAATTATGAATAATGAGACAGGTCTAGACACAAAGCAAAAAAAGAGAGAATACGAACGCTTATTTCGTGATATTTTTCATATTATGACATGTGATGCAATTATAGTCAATACATATTTCCTTGCTTTTAACTTTTATATAATTTCATATTTTTAATCATTCTTAATCCTATTATTAATAAATTAAAATAATTAGTAAATTTTTAACATGTTTTATAAATAGCAAATGTAAACATTTTATCTTAATAAATGTAGTGACTTCAATTCAATACAAGTTTATAATTCATTATTTAATACAAGTTGATTCAATGCAAGTTCATAACTCATTATGCAGTGTCGCGACTTAATCGAATATTAAAAACTATTTTTAACGTTATTTTTTTTAAACCACTTTATTTCTCAAACCACAAAAATGCTTCGGTTACAGGGTTATATTCATTTCTAACGGTCTTTTTAGTCATTAAATTGTAGACTGGTAATTTTAAGTTTAATATTAAAATCACCGTGTTGGCTTTGTTTTTGGCTATATTATCTACCGAAATCTCGACAAATCATTTCCTCCCACGATCCTAAGTTTCGGTGTGGAGCAATTCATTCAGTAGTAATTTAAAATTCTTAGTGTTAGAACTGGGGATAGGGTTGAATGTCCGTGGCCCCTTAGATCGATCGTTGAAAGTATCACATAATAGTTACATAAAAATCATTTCCCCAAAAAGAGACTGTCTTCCTCTCTGCATAAGAGACTGCGCAATGTTTAATTTTGTTGATAAAATATTTTTTGAATTATTTAGTATGGCCATATTTGTTTAAATTTTTAAAAATTCACCATAATAAATCAAGGAGGTTCTCTTTCGCTTGATCTTATCTCTGCAATATCCCCCTCTTTTTGATATGCACGAGAAATTTTCCCTGTTATTCAATCTTCCACGACATATCCATTCTGAAAATAATAATTAAAAAATAATAACTGAAACTAAAACTAATTTTTTTTTTTATTTCTTTTTCGAATTCTCTCAAAGAGAGCACTTACATTTTCCAAATGTTTGGCAGAAACATTTGTAAGAGCCAATTAACACGAACCAATACTCCCCGATTTCAAACGGTTGAGATAACATTATTGTTTTCAATAACACTTCCAACGGAAGCATTCGTCGACAATCAGCCTGGATATCGATCTAGGCTATATTCCTCCATCGTCTTGTGATAATAAATTTACTGCTACTCTAACATTCCCCCGCTTCCGAGGCATGCAGTCATTGCTGCTCTCAAATCAACTAACGCCGAGGCGTTTCATTCAAAATATATGAACTTTGTCTTTACTCGTGTGTTGGAGGATTACATTTAGTTCTGTAAGCTTATTCAAAATCATGAACAATGAACCAGGCCATCATAAATGATTGCGGGCCGATTGCCAACGCTGCCGTGGCAACACTGGAAAGTCACGTGATATCCCCGAGCCATTCCTCAGGTTAAAGGGGCGGAATTCAGTTTGTTAGATCACGTCGCTGCAAGATATTAGGTAATGGTCACCTAAATGATATTTTGGCCCTGAGGTTTTCATCCATCCTTCACTCATTAACTGGATTAACAATATTATAGATTACTGGTTAATTATGAATGCTGGATTACCAATGTTATGTATTGTTGCACATCACAGTAAGATATATCAGCATATACCTTTCAAATTTGGAATACTATTTGCACATCCGGTTTAGACCTAGTGTAGGTATTGACATTTTGTTAGATAAATTCAAACATAAATACTTCTGTAATATATAAATTAGATTTATATGTTTTTCAAGAACAATTTTTCAAGTTAAAAAGGAAGAGCGGTGAGTGATAAAATTTATTTATAATAGAACGAAGGTAATCATAAATTGAGAAATGTAATGACGTTAGTCAGGAAAAATAAACTAACAATTGCAAATAACTATAATGTATGCTTTAAAGAAATAGAATTTCTTTATACTTTATGTTTATGTTATCAATATCGTATATTTACGTCATGAAACAGACTAACAGAAAAATTTAGATTGAAAAAAAAAAAATAATTTAAACTTTTCATTACGTAAAAAATAGAGGCAAAACTAGTCGCAATAAAATTAGAAGTCTTAGACAAGAATTGAAAATAATGTTTTAATAGTTAAATTTTGCCTGCCAAATTTGTTATTATTAAATTTTTCTAGAAACTATAGATAATTTTTCATACTTTATGTTTATGTTAGGAATATCATATATTTATGTCATGAAACAGACTAACAGAAAAGTTCAGATAAAAAAAAAGAAATTGGAATCAAATTTTTCATTACGTAAAAAATAGAGGCAAAACTAGTCGCAATAAAATTAGTAGTCATAGACAAGAATTGAAAAAAATGCTTTATTCGTACAATTCAACTTGTTAAATTTGTTATTATGAATTTTTTGTTTAAACTTTAGGTAAATAATAACTTAAATTTTACTTCATTTTAATGTGCGAAAAAATTATGTCAAATTTGATGTGAGTGATTTCTGAAAGCTTTTAGGCTTGCATGCGAAAATAAACCATTTTATTCTTATCAGCAAATTTGCTTTCCAATTACAATGCGTATCTGAAACCAAAAGTCAATGAATTTCAACCTAAGTCTTATTGCTGAATCAATGTTGATATATTTCAACTAAAGGACTAATTTGTAATCGAGAATTTCACAGCACTGAGAAAAATAATTTGAACGCAAACCAATATATTTTAAATCTATTATTCAATTTGATTTGTTTGAAAGCACAGAACCAATTTAGAGTTGAATCGAATTTAATAACCATAGCTTTAAAAGGATGATGAAATTGCCTGAATAGACAACACACGGAGTGCGTGGCCTAGCGATGTTTCCCTTATGGGAGCAATCTAATCAAATCGCAAAAAAAATTTGATGGGACCGAATGCATTTGCTCGATCTGTTTTAGTTTAATCTATTGGAAAAATACATGTATAAAACAATTTTTCTTCTTCTTTAGTTCATCTATAGTGAATTATATTATTTTAACAAACTTGATAAAACTTTTACATTTTCTTAAAGCCTTTAAAAATGTGGCTTAATATGTGGCAGATTGATTCAGTGGCGAATGAGTGCATTGGATAAAGAAACTGTATTTAATAGTAGTAAACAATGAAACAACAATATGATGGTACGATATTTTTAGGGTTTTTCCAATAAGCCATCCATTCCTATCCATTGCCTGCCACACAAGTGATACAGAAAAAGTGTGTGATTACAACGCCCTCTTTTGGTCTGACAGAAATTCGTAACTTAATCTAACCCTTTAACGCAGAATTTTCATTCAACATATTTTTAAATTTTTTTAAAATTATTTTGTATTAATTTAAGTCAAATTAAAAGAAAAATATTATATTTTAGTATTTTAATTATTTGTGATTATGAAATATAGCATGAAACAACGATTTGAAGGCAAAATCTTCTAAGCACGACTTTCCAAACATTTTTTTTTTCAAATTTGCACTTATTTGCAGTAATTTAGATCTAAAATGCTCATCTTCATTTAGATTCATCATTGAAATTTCTTTAATTCAAAAAAACAAGTATTGATACATTATTAAATATGAATAAAATTATTTTTTCAAACTACGTTTTTGGGGCTTTTAGGTTTTAGTAGAAATATAATTCCGATAATCCAACAGATTTTTAGTAGCTATCGGACTGTATCTTATAGTTGAAAGATATCAAAATATACTTCTGCTTGTAATTAGACCTTAAGAAAAAATATTTATAAAAGAATTAACGCTGTCCCAACTCTGTCAAAAAGTTAAAGGTTCCATGCTTTTTTTACTTAAGATCGAAACCTCTATTTGTAAACGCATATAGCTTTATGAGATCATTCTAATTTGGAAAGTAAATAACATCAAATGTGTAACATGCGAAACAATTCCCTATTTCTTCCAATGGCATGCACAAACTAGCCCCATTACCATGCACCTTCACTAGCCCCATGAAGACATCTGTTTGCCTATGCCTAATGCTGATTAGTTTTATTTTATTTTGTAACTGGCGTTGAACAGTCGACCCAATTCTGAGTTAACGACTACCAATGTTCAACTCCGTAGAATTGTAATTTTGAACCTATCCCAGAAGGCATAAGAACTCCTGAATCAAGTATTGTGACAAGCTAGCTTTCGTGGAGAACTTTCTGATGGAACTAACCAGCATTTGCATTATATAGAGAGAAAACCACGAAAACCCACCATGGAAAGCCTGACGGAAAGGGGATTTTATCCCAATATCTGTCTAACAGTAAATATATTTTACATCAGCACTGTGATCAGTGCGAGCTGGGAGCAGAGTTCGTTTCAATCAGCCACCACTGGTATTCAAACCTGGGTCACCGCATTAAGTAACAAATGCTTTGTCCCCTGAGCCATCACGGCTCTAAAATGCTGTTTAGTTCAAACTATGCAAAGTAGAAGTTAATATAAATACGATCAATGTGTGAAATATTATAGGTAAACGTAGTAAACATTTACCAAGAATAGCTCATAAATATTTATAATTTTGAAAGGTAAATTTCGAGAAACATATAACCTTAATCATTATGTTTTCATATGTATATCGTATATTCATAAACGAGTCGATCTTCCTTTTAAGTAAATGGCTTTCGGGAAATGAATAATTCCAAGAAAATACTCTTGAATTCTCTTGAATTTATTATGTGAATGTGCTACAAATGCAGCCAGCCTTTCAGCTTATCTCCTTCGCAAGAGGTAGACACTTCTATTTTCTCCGCACGCTCAGTTTAATCGACTACACACTTAATACAGAAATGGCCTTTTGCGGAAATTATGAGGAAATTCATTATGTAAACACTTCATTGCAAACTTCCTCTTTAACGTAAGGTATCAACGTCACCTGACTCATCTGTTTCGAACGGTCTCTAGACTTGCGGTTTGCTATTGACGTCGCAATCTCAGAGACCCAGAAACGTGGGTTGATATTTTTGATTAATCTAAATTTAAATATCAGTTCTAATTTATTAAAAAAAGGGATTCATGAAATATTTAATAATACTCTTCTTAACAGATAATTGTAGTTGTAATTAATGCCTAAAACATTCGAATTTTACCAATATTCCGAAGAGAATATTATTATTTCGTTAAGATTAAGAAGTATTAATAAGAACTTGCCCATGTCTTTTTTATGTGATAGTTGCTTTTATTTGTGGATTGTTTTCTAAATTTTTAAAGCTGAGTTTATTATTTATTTTGTACTGTAAGTAGAGTCTTATTCTATACTGAAAGTACCCTGACGTGATCAAATGATTGATCTCTGGACTTGCAGTTTATTATTGATGTTTCAAACTTAGTGATCAAGTTAGTATTTTTGATTTATCTAGAATTAAATATATATGCCAGTTATAATTTATTCATAAAAAAATGCTAACGTAGTGGGAAAAAGTATGGTCAAAACTACCAGAAGAAGGTTAAATTTATCGTGCTTCTGGTTCTTTAAAAGTAGCAAAAAGTTTGATAATTTTTACCGAAGAGCTTTGGAAAATATTTTCATACTATTAATAATATAATAAGTTTTTATAATATATGTGATAAATTTTGGTAATTTTATCTAAGCATAGTATAGCCATTTATTCAGTTAAACTTGCTTTTATGTTTTGTGTTTTTTCCAAATTAGTGGTGATAAGAACTATAATTTTGAAAATTAGAATTTCCGATCAGTCATTTTCGTTATCGAAAGAATGAATTACCAAATAAATGGTTGAAATATCGTATAATTCGGTTTTATATCCAGATTATTGGTTTTTTTCCATCACAAATGCTATAAAGACGAGGGATGTTTTTTCACCGTGCGAAATATTTGATTTCTTTCAGCAAATGATAATAGTTATAATTAATGTCAAAAAGGTTTTAATCTAACTGATAAACCAAAAAGAGCATTGTTATTTCGCTATGGTTTAGAAACATTAATAAAAATTTAACCATGTCTTTCTTATGTGAAAGTTGCTATTATTTGCGGATAGTATTTTTTTTTAATTTTTAACGAAATGAAAAAAGGTCAACCAAAGTAAATATTATTGATGTGTAATTGCTTACGTACTTAATGTATTGTTTATTGCGTACTTTAAAATAGTTTTATATACTTAAAGTTCTTACTACTCAAAATAACTTTCCGCACTTATTATGAACCATATTATCATTCAAACACTTTATTAGCAGCTACCTACAAACTGAGATATCAACTTGAATCTTCTGGATCGATTGTAGTAAAGCTCTTCAAATTTACTAACCTCGTGTTAAGTCAGTTTCGGTTTTCCGTGGTAAGATCAAGGAATTTTATTGGATTGCTCTTTCTCTAATTGTGTTTCAGTGGTTCGGGATTCCATCTAATGTAATGTCCCTAGTAGTCTTTGAGTCGAAAAGTTCACGCATAGTTAAACAGTTGCAAAGCATGGTTTAGAGACCGGGTGATTAGTGTCACTATCTAAATATTTTTCGATTTAATTTGTTACAGTGTAGTTCGCGCATGCTCCCACATCAGTTAAAATTTAACTTATCACGAACTATTTGACCGATTTATCTAAGTTTTCCTTTCCTGCAATTCAAAATTTTTAAGATGATATAAAATCTTTTTCAGAAATTCAATTTTTTTCGTCAATTATTAAAATTAATTAAAAAAAAGTTATAAATAATTATTAATTTTTTGCATAAAATTATCCGTGCACGGAAAGAAATTTTATAATTTTGCGCAAAAATTTTTTCAATTTGCTAAAAATGTTCTCGAAATATGATTGAATTCGCAAAACGTAAAATTAAGATTGAAGGTGTTTAAGCTTATTCCAACTCAAGTGCTGGCCAAACTATTGGGATAATATCTTTCAGATTACTGTTTTCGAATCAGATTACTGAATTCGAATTCGCCTATGAATCAAACTGCGATTCTAGAGTCTTTGTGTCCGATTTATTAACTTTAAATGTCGTCTGCACTAATTAATCAATTTAATTTAAGTCTCCGAACCATTAAGTACGCAGAAATTCAATCACTATTAAATCAAAAAATATTTAGGGAAATCACTTAGATAAATATTTATAAAAAATATTTAGGGAAATAAATTGTCCAACTCCTGTATTTTCCTGATTGCGGCTGTTCTCCATATTTTGGTGTTAAGAAGTAAGAATCCATTTTAAAAAAAACATTCATTGTGTTCATTCAGAGAAAGTATTTTTCATGCGTGATTTTCAACTTAAAATATCATTTGCACTAATTAATTACTGTATTTAAAGTTCAGATCTCGAAGCATTAAAATTAAGTAGATATAATTAAAAAACTAATGATTATATCTCACGTGTTTTTCAGGTTGTTTACTTTTTTTTTATTTCTGTATGTCACCCAGCTAGCAAAAAATTTGAAACCACAAATAACGAACAGTTTTTTTTTCCTTGCAAAAATTAACTAAGCATGATACCTCTTGAAAGAATAACACAAAAAAATATCTAATTTTCATTGAATTTCTATAAAAACATCCCTTAATTATTTTAGTATTAAAAAATATATTTTAATAAGATTTGTTGTATGCAGATAACGTAAAAAAATTTCAAAAGATAACGGACTGAAAGCAATGACATTGACTGCTTAAATTTAATTTGAAGTTTCCTTTAGCTCTTCTTGTTACTGTAATCATAATTTAATAAAAAAATTACTTCTAAGATAAAGCGGGCGAAGGAGGTAATCTTTGAACTAAAAAATTAAAAAGAGGTCTTTAAATATTTTCTTAAGTCTTTAAAATTAAGTAGAGTATTTAACAAGAGCGTTCTTTTCATGTAAAAAATATCTAATGTAATTACTAAAATAAAAAATAAAAAAAATTATTTTTGTCACATCACGTAAATTTTTTTTCAACAATTAAAGCTAATTCTTATAGTCTTATGACGTGTTCTTTTTTACACAATAGGCAATGAAAAGTCTTATTTATATCTTTAAAATAAAATTATTTATATTATGATAGTTTTTCACTGACATAAGATATTGCACCTGTTTCATAAGATTGTACTGTATAAGATAATGCATTATGCTCCTTTAAACCTATCCTCGTCACCACTGAAGTATAAAGGAATATAGCAAAAAAATATTTTACCCTCCCGCTTTACTATTTTCTGCCATAAAATAAACAAAATAGGAATTATACTGCGATTGGGCAAAAAATTTTAGGTACATAAATGTGAACCCTGGGTTTTAATTAAGTAAAATAATATAAATATTTTAAATGTTAAATTGCACCTAAAGTAGGCATAATGTTATATTATGGTGTATAATGCATAATGTTATATTATGATCTATTTAAATACAATAATGAATAGATTTAATAACTATTTAGAAAAGTTTTTTAAAAGAATACGTATTTTACTATGAAATGCAGAACCAATGCTTAGCAATGCAGGAAATCTGCACGAAATTACTGCGTGAAATCTGTTTCAAAACTACTTTAATTATGCAAATCAGGAAAAATAGCTAATTATTGAAAAGAATGCAACATTTAATATACAAAAAATATTTAATTTTTAGGGGAAAATTTCAAAATTATGAAATAAAACACAAAAAATTAAAGCTATTGAATGCATGTATGTACCTTAATATACATCAATTAATTAAAAATATACCTAAAACTGATACAAAATAGATATAAAATTGAATACTTATAATACTGTGAGATTTCGCATACGTACCAAGGCACACATGCGTGGACGTTCTTGACCTTATTATTTTTAAATATTAAGTAAATATAAATTTAAAAGCTTCATACAGATCACAAAACCACTAAGTCAAAAGAAAAGAAAATATTTTCAGAGTAACTAAATTATATAATATTTAAAATTAGTTACATTTTCGACCACGTGGATTTAGCATCATTTTTTGAAAATCTCTTCCTTTTTTGTGGAATTCTACCCAAATAACTTACATTTTCTGCATCCATATCGGAATCCCCAGAAACGCTTAAATATCCACGAATGTTTCAGTGAAGGTAAAACTATAGATTTTTAACATGTGTTTAGAAGCTAAGAAGTGAAAGGTGAATAAGAATAGTAGAAGTGAATAAGATACATTTAACGCGTTTCTAATAATTTTTTACCGAAGTGCTTTGATAATTATTTTGGTAATTAGTTTGATAATACGGCATTAAGACACATAAGTTGACATACATGTGGCCCCCTAAGCACCCCTCTATGATATTCATTTTATCGTAAAATACATTTTTACCGTAAAATTTCATACAGTAAATTTTGCAGCAATACAAATTTAATTACGGTGATTCAATGATTTTAGAGTAAATATTACAGTAAAAAATTACTTCACATCAAATTTCTTTGCTCATTAAAACGTTACGGAAAAAAATACTAACACCCTGAGGTATTTGCCGGTAATTTTTATAGTAATTTGATCCAGAATTTTTACAATGTATTGTTAAATTTTCCTAAAAGGTATAGAGAATTGTATTCAAAATTATTAGTCTCATGGAATGTTATAATTTTCAAATAGGTAAAAATTATTATATTCAAGATTATTAATCTCACGCAATGTGAATCATTAATATTGCATTGCAGAATAAATAAATAAAAAACTTCCAAAAGTGTTTTGCATCGTAAGTTTCAGAAGTTGTCAAATAACAAATTTGTATGCCACATGCTAAAATATATATATATATTTGTCTTGCTTTAAACTCTTAAAAAAACTACTTTTTCCAACTGTTCCTCTTTCATAAACAATTATAATATCCAAAGATTATATCACTTAGCGCCAACATCGCTTCAGCTTCTAAACTGTTAAAAAAATATAAGAGTAGTCTATATTATAAACCTTCACCTTAAAAAATCGATTTTTGTATGACAGATGTCCCCTGACAGATCGATTTCCCTTGATGTCCCACATCCGACTAGAACTGTTTTCTTCTTCCCTCTCCAGCCAAAACTTACCTCTCGACTGATATAAAGAAGCCCTTCCAATCAATCAGTCATGCTGTGTTTCCAGGAAACAGCTTGTAAGATACTCTGTTTTCGGGCATTTTGGAGGATGCAACGGATGTTTGTCTTAAACACCGAATGATACCGAAGGAGATACATGAATTTTTACTTTTGATATATTTCTTTAAGCTTTTTCTCAAATATACCAGCGTATAGTTCGTTTTAACGTTAACATTTAACGTTTATAACGTTTATCGTTTATAACGTTTAACGTTTGTAACGTTTATAACGTTTAACGCTTATAAAGTTTAACGTTTATAACGTTTAACGTTTATAACGTTTTACGTTTATAACGTTTAACGTTTATAACGTTTAACGTTTATAACGTTTAACGTTTATAACGTTAAAGAATCACAATTTTCATGTGCCTAAATTCTTCCTTACACCATGTACAACTTTTCATAAAGTTTCACTATATTATCATTATTATTATTATTTAATAGATAGATTTATTTAAGCTTTTTCTCTAATATACTAGCATATAGCACTGATATTAACGTTAAAAGACATGTTTACGTGCGTATAAATTCTTCATACGCACGTAACTACAACTTAACGTTCAACTTTTCATAAAGGTTCATTATTTTTATTGTTTTTTATTTTTCACTTTGAAAACTTAGTTCCAATTAATTTAATTTTAAATCGTTATTTCGCATAATTTGTTTTATTTTGCCGGATTTCTATTGCTTTTAATTCATAGTTTGAGTTAACGCTCACCATCAGGCTTAATGATGGAAATGTAAGGGAGAAAAGATAGAGTTGTAATGATGGAACATATGCCTACGAACCGAATCGTAGACATTGCATGTTGTCTTTCTGCCTCATAAAAAAGAAATAGAGGTCTCATTGCACCAGTCTAGTTCAAATTTTTTACTTTAAAATCTGCAAAATTAAAATTAGTCTGATATGGATAATGTAGACATTTAATTTTATATAATAACACAATGAACACAAAAGAAGTACTATTTATGGTAAAACCAACACACACTCAAACGAGAGAGCCAAGCAAACTTAGTTGGTTCAACTGTTCTAAAAGGACTGAAAATTACTTTATAAAAAGTCAAAGCCAAAAATAGGAACATGTGATATGTAATTCTAAACAAAGTCAAGACTCATCCTGTGCGGTCGCTTGGCCTCAAACGCGGTGCGTATGAGGCCAAGTTGTCGCAGACACCTTAACTTAAAATGTTCTGCACAAATACGTTACTTATTACTTTTTAAATGAATTTGCAGCTCTATGTAAAAAGCATGGTAAAAACTATCAGAACATGGTAAAACTTATCACGCTTCTGACTCTATAGCAGTTTTAAAAAACAAAATAATTATTAAAGAAGCGCTTTAGTAATATTTTGGGGGAAATTAACACTAATAACACTAAAATATGGCTTTATAATATATGATAAAATTAAGTACTTTTATCATGATATTTTAGATCATGTCATGAAAACTATATTTATCCGGTTGCATTTACTTTTCGGTTTTGTATTTTTTACAAAACGTGTGGTAATGAAAACCATAATTGCGGAAAACCAGAAGTTCCGGTAAAATTTACCGTATGAACAGAAAAATTACTAAATGAATATTTTAAATACCATATATTCTGGACTTAATAATCAGAATTATGGGGGTTTTTTCAACCAAAAATGCCATTATCATACAGTACGGTAATTTTACCAGACTTTTTTTTCTCCGTGTGGTGAGAACTCTGCTCCTAAACCGAATCATCTAAATGTAGGCATCCCTGAAATCATTATGAAACCGATAACCATTTATAAACGAAATTGCAACGGTAATTGTAAATATTTTGGTCACATAAACTTGTGTGTCATGGTAAGATTAAACATGACAAATGCTAGTAAGTACCGAAAAACCGGAAAAAATATTATTGGCTCACAAATCAACCCATAATCAAATTTATTTTATCATTTATAAAAATAGTATTCTTGGATAAATTTCATTAAAACAAAAGAAAACAAACTCAAATTTTTCTTGAATACATACAAAAAAAAATTTTGGTAAAATTACCATACTGTATTGTAATTACTTTTATTATTAAATCACATAATTCTGGTATTAAAAACTAAAATATACGGTTATTAAACCATTCATTTGATACTTTTTCCTTTCAGATGGAAACGTTTTACCGAAAATATTCTGGTTTTCAAAATTATAGTTTTCAACATCACATGTTTAGTAAAAAATACAAAACTGAAAAGTAAATTTAACCGAATAAAAGTGTTTTATGCCATGCTAAGATACATAGTTTTACCACATTTAACAAATTTTATAACGTATTAGAAAACCATATTTTATTATTAATTTTACCAAAATCTTTACCAAAGCTCTTTGGTAAAAATTATCGAGCTTTATGATGACCCCACGGAGACAGAAACGCGAAAATTTTTACCATATTCTTGTAGATTTAATCATAACTCTTTTTCTTAGTATAGTAGAATCATAATTAATTTATCACTTTAAAAAAACTGTACTACACTAGAAGCAATTGAACTACCTTCGAATAATGTACATTATTTACGTTCTTAAGAAATACCTCACTTAGCAATTCACTGAACTGCACATAACCTATCAGTAATAAAATGCATAGGTTATATTTTGAGCTATGCATTACAAAACCATTTACTTTGGAAAGCTTTTTAAGAGATACCATGGTTTCATCTTTTTATGTATGAATAAATTCACTCAATGAAGTTATTTTTAAGAGTCCATTGTTATCTAAACTTAATAATACCAACTTAAATTCTACTATATTCTAGATTTAATATTTAAAAAAATAAAATGATAATTTGACGTACATTTTAAGAAATCCTCACACAAAACTTTTATTGAGTTCTATATTAAATAACCATGATAGTAAAATGCAAGTACTTTTAAACGTTCTAGTTATATCTCTGACATTGAGAAAAGTTTCCTTGTTGCATTAATCAAATCAAGCGAACAAAACCTTTGAAGCCTGTGGAATAAAACAAATCTTACTATTAAATAAAGCATAAAGCCTCAAATCCATTTTCAGAAAAACTTAAGTAAATGCTTGGTAAAAACTGTTTTCTCCGTGGATTTGTGAATTCATAGATTTAAATCCTTTTCATTTTCTATCGTATTTATTAAGCATTTAGACATTTTCTTAAGATTTGCTTACAGCTTATTTTATTTTCCTTTTTCTTTTCAATTTTTTTACAATTTCGTTTGCTTGTTAAGAATTAAATTACAGAACGCAGTGAGTTCACTTTGTATTTAATTTTTGTATGCATTTTAAATTAAGGCGATTCATTAAAGTTTCAGCTGTATTTAACATAAATTTCATTTTAAATTTCTTTTCATATAAAGAGTGTTCACTTAGCTTTTTAAAATTGAAGGAGAGCTAGGGCAAATAATGAGAATTACGAATTTATAAACAACCCATGTTTGGGATTGCCAATATACGCCACTAGAGGTACTTCTTTCTTATAGACTACTAGTTCTTGGAAATTTTGAACTAATAATTTTATTTATTGTTTTAATTTCGCATAATTTTCACAAAATTCTTTGAAATCTGCCCAAAAGTAGCTGTTTTATAGAAATTTAAGGATTTGGCAATCGAATTTAGTGCTACACATATTTTCAAGCTTATTATAATCAATTTAATAGCTTCAGTGCAAAAAAATATCATTTCAAAATCAAACACATTCTTAAAACATATTTGTATTAATTCTTTCAAATAATAATTGTTATTCTGTCAATTCTATCTAATTTTCATACGATAACTATATTTCGATGCTTAAAAATGTATTTCTAACAGTTATCTGTTTGAGAATATACATGTAGTAATTTTCTGTTTTAGTCACAAATACATTTTTAGCACCAAATTGTAGTTATCGCACGAAAATTATGGAAAATTACCAAAATAGCAACAGCTTGAAGGTTAAGTTCGAATATATTACAAAATATATGCTTTTTCTGAAACGTGCTTGCATTGAAGCTGAAGTGTTTGCACTGCATGAAAATATGCCTTGCCAATACAAAGATGAATAAATAAATAAATAAATAAATAAATAAAAGCTATAACAGTGAAGAAGTAAGTATAAAATATAATTACATGCACAGCTAAAACCTTTACTTTTATCTCACCACTAAAAATGGTTGCAACTACATTTTCTGCAGAGTACATGAATGTTCGATTTAGTATGAACTTGAAAAAAAAATGTTCCTTCACGCACCTTTCATGGGTGTTCAGCATCAAATTTTGAGAGATATTATTCGGTAGTTTTTACAGTGTATAAAAACAGTTTTTGTTTCAATATGTATCAAATTGTAGTCTTACTAATTGTAGTCTTACTAATTGTAGTCTTACTAACTGTAGTTTTACTGCAGTTAAATTGTGGTTTTGCTATTTTTATGCACTAAAATGAATGTTAAAAATAAATGATATTTTACTAAGTTCATACTCGTAATTCTCGATTAAGTTTTAAGTATGGCCAATTAACTTAATGTATTATAAGAATCGATTTCGTTCGCACTATTTAATTTTTTTGTTCAAAAAAAAACAGCAGGGGTTTTCTTAAACCTTTTTTTGACAGATAAAAAAATCTTAGCAGTAAAAAGAATTATTTAAAAGAAATAAGAAAAAAAACTGAACATCCTTTATAACATTTTATTTAAGTTTTTTTTTTGTTTCTGAAGTTTCTTAATTCGAAACTTTCGCTGACAGATGTAAAATTATAATCTCCTTCGAGTTTACTTCATTAAAAAGCGAAGTAAGAAAAATGTTATTTTCCACGTTAAGATAAAAAAAAAAGCTTTCATTTTCTTTCTGAAATTTAATCATTTGCATTTCAGCTCCTTCGTAAAATGGTTATGTATCTTTCATCTTTTACTTTTTTTTCCTCTTTGACATTTACAGATAAAAGCAGAATTTGAGCTTAATGCAGAAACCAAAAGTATAATTTACGTCATTTAAAAAAATTCAAAAAGCAGAAATATTTTGCTTTACAAACATTAAAATATTGTTTTTTTTTTAATATATTTAATTCCCCATTTTTATTACTAAAACTATTTTAAAAAGAAATAGATTTTTTCAAGACTATCATTTCGAAAAAAATTTTACTATTTCAAATGATTATCTTAATTTTTAATAATTTTTTGTGATTATTATTTCAGTAACTATTTTTAAAAAAATCATGTAATTAGTATTTTGTTTTATTTTAGTAAGTTCTTTTGAAAGTTATATTTTTTTAAATTTATTTTATAGTGAAAGAAAATAAAATAAAACTTTATTTCCAAAAAAAAGTGAATCTACTAGATTTATTAATAATATTGTTGTTCGGTTAAAATTTCTCTTATTCTTTTCAAATGATCTGAGTTTAATTTTTCATTAAAGTTAGTCCCGTTCAATACATCCCTAATTTTTAAGAAAGTTAGCAAACACAAATTATTTCTCAAATTCACCCTTGTTTTATGTATATATAATGTATCCATAGCATATTTGCCTTCTTAGATTTTCCAAGTTCTAATTTTAAACAATAGTGTTCACTGCAAAAAAATCTGGATCAAATTACGGTAAAAAGTATCGAACTCAGAGTGTAAGAAATTTTACCATAAAATTATACGAACAAAAAATCTTACGTATCATAATTTATTATAATAATATTTACTGTAAAATCGTCGAATCATTGTAATTAAATACTAGTGTAAAAATTACGGAATGAAATGTAACTAAAAAAATTGGATTTTTTCCGTAAAATGGGCTTTTGGGACATAGCAAACAGGGTTCCCTTACTTTTTACCATAATTTGATCCAGTACATACATCCGGTACCGTTTACAGTCAGTACATATCTGACATAGATCTGAGTAAACGCATGCTTAAAAAGAAAATCAAGGCTGAAATTTTTCCCCTCATTTCTTTTAATATTTCATAAATATGTTAAATATTAAAGTAAAATGAGATAGATGCTTATTTTTCGCTAGAGGCTGTTTATTGATATTCATGAAGCTTAAATTCATACCAAAAATGGAATGGTAGTAAATATGGTAGTTAAATCTTTTATAATTACTATAATTACTTTATTATTTATGATTACTTAATCTTTTATAATTACTTTAATATTATTAATAAACCTTACGTATTTTTCTGCATGTCATATTTTTAATTAGAAGTATTTTTGAAATTAAAAAAAACTGGCACAAGGAAGAAATATACAAAATTTCAGATGGTGCAGCAGTTGAGTAAACAGAATGTGGAAATTTCCCAACAGGCCATTTCTCTACAGAATGTATCCTGCACTAATTAATAAATAGCCTTAGTTTTCTCACTTAAGAAAAGAGCTTTGACACAAATTAAATTTATACACAAATAAAGAGAAGCAATTGTATAGAAAAGTACCATACATTAAGGTAATAAATGACAAATAAGTAATCAAGTAACATGTTTTTACTAAAAACAATATTTACTCTTTAATTTTATTTCTATTGTATAGTTATTAATAATAATAATCTGAAAACTAAAGTCTTCTGATTGGAAAAAAAATTATTCAAATTCTGCCTGTCTTATGAAACACATTTTTTTTAAAAATTACCTTATCCTTTATGTTGTATTTTCCTTATTGAAGCATTGTATTTTCCATTGGTATTTTTACATAGCTTCAATATAGAAATATACAATAGTGCATCGTATTTTTGAAACAAAGTAAAAAGTTCTAAGAATCGAGACAAACCCAGGTATCCAAAAACTGTTAAATTCTGCATAAAAATATATCTTACTAAAGAGCACAGTATAATAGTAGTAAATAAGTGCGTGTCCAAAATAGTAATTTTCGACGCAAAAACCTTTCAATATTTGAATTGTTGGTTCCATTGAATTACCACTGTACCATTCATAATTGCAAACAAATATGTAAATATGCTTTAAATAAAATTATATCACTTTTCCCTGCGGGATAAAATACCTTATGATATCCTATTCAATTAAGAAATCCATTAAAAATGTGTTACTTTATATTTTCATTGTTTTTAACACATTTTTAAGTCTCATTTAAAATTGCCGATGAAGAATATTAAAAATATTAAAAAATATAAATTTTTAGATACATTTCCTGATTACCGGTTGAAAAAAGTTAAATTTTTATTTTTAATAATACAAAGAGAAACCACTGGTTGATAAATTCTATCGTACAATTCCCTTTATCGTACTATTCTATTGTACGTAGCAATTCTTTGACAACTGTAAACAGTTTTGCAATAATGTATAGCTTAGTGAAAGGATAAATAAAATGCTAATAAAAAGTACTTTTTAAAGAAACATATTTTGATAACTATTGCAAACATTCTGATTTTTTGGATTACATGGTCTCCGGAATACAAACATCTTAAAATTCTAGAGCTTTTTCATTACTGAAAAATAGAGCAAATAATAATCTTTTATGAAATAAAAATTATGTTTTTTTATAATGCATCTACAGCATATTTACCTTCCTGATTTTCCAAGTTATAAATTTTAAACAATAGTGTACACTGTAAAAAAAATCCGGATCAAATTACGGTAAGAAGTATCGGCACTCAGAGTGCAAGCTCTATTATTTACTGTAAAATTTTCGAATCATTGTAATTAAATAATAGTGTAAAAATTACGGTATGAAATTTTACTGTAAAATTAGATTTTATGGTAAAATGGATCATTACGGTAAAATGGACTTGGTAAATTGTAAATCAACGCTCACTGTTTTATTACATTTTTTGTTATCTCAGTTAGAATGCGCAATAAGACTTAGTTCCGTTCTTACCCTCTTAAACTGCAAGGATATATCGACTCTTTGCACTGTGATCGTATCTTTATAATTTTCCTATTTACGATAATTTGTTAACACACAAGATATCTTTAACAAAATTATATTTGGCTTCAAGAGTTTTTTAACTGAAAAAAAGTTAAATTTCAACTTTAGAAACTTTTTACTTTTTTTCATAAACTATTAGCACTTACTAAGTAAAGAATATTGTTTTTCTATTTGTAAGTCATAAGGAATCCATCAGATTCTACCTGAAGACTACCACAATGATGGAAAAACTTCTTATAAATCCTTAGCAAAGAGTGTAGTATTATCACAACAGCCATTGTTGGTCAGGGAGCTCAAGGAGGTAAAGGATCTACAATTATAATGCAAATGTTATGATATTGGCAATGTGGTCAGCTTTGAGCAACAGCCTCCTGACAGGCTAGTACCTAACTATCTGGTGTAAAACAATCGCCAATCCGACAATGGAGATATGAACCCTACTCTACAATACCACGACACAGTGTCTTAACTACTTTGTTATTGACGCGCAATCATAGATGAATTATTTCAATTCTATTCAAGCTAAATCATTTTCAGTACCGAGACATTCTAGTTTCAATTGTAACGAATATCAGAAACATCTTATTTTATTTTAATTTTTTTTAAATGACTCAAAAATAAAATGTTAGTACTGTCTGTACATTTTGCAAAAAATAGCATAAAAAAACTCAAACAATACTAAGTTCAATAGCATAAAAAAAACTCAAAATAATGCATGCATTTTAAAAAATTGAAATTTTGACCACATGTTTTGAGCAACTGTAAATATAGAATAATAACCTATTATGCAAGATTTGTAAACATGAGGAGTCTTACGAAAAAAGTAAATGCTTCGAAAACATCTATAATGTCTGTATACATTTTAAAATTTATTTATTTAAACTACTATATTTACTCGCCACCGTGTTACAACACTGAAAATTTTAACTACGTTAGAATATTGTTCATAAAATTACCTTTCCTGATGGTATCGCTTTAGAACACTTTTTGCATGTTTGTGCACCACATTCCACACAAGCACATTCTTTGGGATGTGAGCGGCACAGTGAACACTTTTCAACTTCTTTTTCTACTTCTTCTTCCCTAGAATAAAAAGAAATAAGAATTTCAGAAAACGTTCAAAATTCGTTTCATTTTACCTAAAAAAAGAGAAAGGAAACCAAGAAAAACTATCCGGATATTTTTAAAATAAATTATAAATAATAATTACAAAAAAAAAATTTTTTATTTATAATTATAAATAAAAATTTATTTCTATAGGTCCTCCTACTACTATATTTTCCTTTAATGCTAACACGGCTCTTTACTTTCAGAGCTTCAATATTACATTTAGGGATAATTTTTTTTCAAATATATTCTTGCGAATGCAAACATAATCAAATTATAAATTATTATTATTGTTATTAATTTCATTGAATTTTAAATATATATATACTTTTTTCATGTATTACAAAATTTTTCTCTTTTCTGACTCTTCCGTTAAGCTTATTTAGTTTTAATAATTACTTAACCAGTTTAATTTTTTAATTAATGATTATAGACTTTACTTTTGCTAATTTCTTTCTTTGTGCCTTTAATGCATAAAAAAATTTAAATATCATGCTTTTAATCAAAGTAATGGCTGGAGATTTAACTGATAAATGTGAATCATTTCTTTTAATTTAGTTAATCATTTCATTCATTTACACATGATTTTAACAACCATTTAAAACATATTGATAAATGGACAATTCCATCAGGTAGGAATTCCATATTATGAGGCTTAAAATGCAAAAACTGAATTTAAAAAACAAACAATTCAATATCTGCTAAAATAACTCTTCTTTTTGGCATTTATACACTGAGAAATATTGATTTTTCAAAACTATTAGATTATGCAAAACTTTGCCCTAACTCTATGAGAGCACCAAAAAGTTTTTTAATGATCTAGAAAAAATTAACAATAAAATATGGTTTCATAATTTGAGATAAAAATTTGACAAATGATGTAAAATATTGTAATTTTATCATGATAACTATAATTTACTTACATGAGCATTGTATACGAACCATTAATTTGGTTAAATCTATTTTTCAGTTTTGTATTTTTATTAGTTGTGAAGTAATAAGAACCCAGAATTTCAAAACCAGAATTTCCAGTTAACCGTTTCTCACGAACGGAAAAATTGCCAAATGGTTTTTTCCGGAACGAAAAAAATAATTAATTTTGTTTTTTGAAATTGAAACATCACAAAATGATTTATTGAAAATAAAAATTTTAATATTTGATTTATTAAAAATAAAAATCAAGGGGAACTAAAACTTAATTTTTGAAAAAAAATTAATATTAAGATTCATTATAATTTTCTATTTATTATATCTCTTTTGCCTTTAACATAAAATAATTGTAACTGAAAGACACAAAAAATCTTAAAATAACAAACTATCTAAAACCGATATTTATTTATCCAATTCACATTTATTGAAAATTTTAATATTTGAAGATAAATAAATTTTAATTTAGATTATATATTCTAAATCATATTAGTTTTTCATTTATTTATAACTATATTATTTATAATAATAGCCATTAATTTTTATTTCAATATTTTTAAACCAAATATAAATACACGCTTCACTAAAGAAATAATTTTTTCTCCTTTAACTTCTGATCTCTTCTGAAAGAGAAAGTATTCCGAAATAAATTTTGCAAAAATACTCTTAGATGTTGACACCAAAAATATTTTATCAAGTGGATTATATCTTATCGAAAAACCGCAGAATCTCTTTTCTATCTTTTACTTATGTTCTATCATTGTTATGTTAGGTACTGAAAATGATTTTTTTTTTCATAATGTTCTTTTCAATTTTCCTCCTTTTGAAGAAACCTGAAAAAACTAAAACTATCTATTATTTCTTCTATTTGTGGATGTCAGCAAATGGAAGTCATGATTTAAAATAAAGTGAATAAGAAAAAACATTGAATAAAAATTCAAGCTAGTCCTGAGAGTTTCGCGACTGAAGTGAAAAGATAAAAAAAATTATTTTGTTGTTCTTTCATTTAATTAATTATTTATTTAAACATTAAAATCCTGATTTCAAAAGTAGTACAAAGCTATGTTTTAAAAAACCTGTAAAAATCATTAATTTGGTAACTCTTAATTAGCTTGATTGTAAATAGAAAAAAAATTTCATTTAAAAGCATATTTTTGTATTATTAATGATTGGCTGCTTCAAATAATTATTTTTTTTATTTTCAAATGTACTAGATACTTTGCAAAAAATATTACAACATATTACAATATTACAAAAAGTTAAAGAAAAATTTGCAATCTGCGTGAAAAAAAGTAACAATTACCTGCATCGTCTAGATGCAGGTAATTGCTACCTTCGTTACAAAATTGTATCAAAATTGTATCAATTGTTACTATGGTAATGTCAAACTTTAAAAAAAACATAATGTACGGTATTTAAACCATTCATTTGGTAATTTTTCCGTTCATAACGTAAATGTTTGCAAGAATTCTGATTTTCAAAATTCTAGTTCTTATTATCCAACATTTAGTAAGAAAGGCAAAATTAAAATTTAATTTAACCAAATAATAAGTTTTTATGCTATGACCAAAGGTATCATGACAAAATTATCAAATTCTATCACATATTGTAAACCATATTAATCGTTAGTTTTTCCAAAACCCTTACCTAATAGCTACGGTAAATATTATTGTGATTATTTCAGTTTCTAATTTTAAAATAACGAAAATATATATAGTTTTTTACGGAACTAGTGCAATTATACAAACATAATATTAAACAAAGCTAATAAAATTATTTTCATTGAGTCAACCAATTGCTGTAATATCACATGACTCATTTCTAAATTTCAACAATACATTTCTTCTAATTCGCATTCTATATCCCTGTTTTTAGTTCAATGGTAGGCTTGAATAGAAAACAACACGTAACAGCTATAAACAGTGCGCTTATAGCTTTGTCTTTGTAGCGTTAAACACGCCAACACAGCGTAAAGATGCGTAGCATCTAAAATAAACTTAAGCATGCGCTTTTGTTGCCAATCTTACGTATTGGGGCGTACGAGCTAAAGTAAATGTGTGAACTCCCCCCCCCCCGCCCTATTAATGCTTAGTAAAAATCTTGTGCATCGTGGTAAAAGCTTGTTTTTTATACATACTAAATAAAAAAAATCCTAATAGAGGTATTTAAAATGGATACTGTGATGATCGGTTTTAATGACCCCCGAAGGGAGGATAATCACTTTGAAAATTTTGAGTATCATGATTTAGCCACCAGAAATAGAATTATGCCAAATGAATACAACTCATCTTTGTTCTGATTGTATAAACCTCTAAATTCGTATTTTGCTTGATCTGATAATGTAAAGCCACTGATAAGCGCAAAAAAATAATAAAATATGAATATAAACTGTAATTAATTTATATTTTTTTTGTCGTATGCATGTTTAGGCATTTGGGGTGCGATTGTTCCTGTTTTTCAGTGGCGCCATCTATGGCCAGGAATTCGACTTCTGCCACGGCATTCACACAACCACAAACCGTTTATAGGGCGGGTCACAATCACACACATTCACACACAAAGGAGAAATGACATAGAACACACAGAGAGTGAAAGAAACATCCATGCCTTGCCCGGGATTCGAACCCAGGACCTTTCTGATACAAGGACAGTTCCCTGCCCCCTACACAGACCGGTCTGCATATTTTTTTAATGATGTCGTCATGTGGCTTTCAGTATTGTTATGATTGCGTCATGCCGATTAATATCAACTTATCGATTATTTTTTAAGTAAGTTAGTATTTAAAGGTTTTGAAATGAAATCAAAATTATAATTTAATTGTATATTTTATGCTGCCTTAAAAAGCCTCATTACACAGCCGTAACCTCAGATTCTTTGGATGTAATATTTTACATTACATTCCATATTTTATTATGCTTATAAAATTTTATTCCATTTTATGAACTCTTAATTGTGGTTTCGAATGAACTACGACTTTAAACTTTATATACTATTGGATTTTTTAGAAAGATTTGTATCTTTCTCAAACTTTCAAAATACATATAACGCCTTTTTAATTTATAATAACATGTTGGAAGTTTAATTTAATCTAATCTAATACATTTGATGAACCGTGATTAAATTTTTCCCCTTCATTCAAAAACATAAAATGAAATTAAAAATAAAAAAGATACGCATAATTTGCTTTGATACGAAATTGAATAGCATTTACAGATATATAAACTGAATAATTTATGGAACCATCTTGTATTATTCGTTTAAGTAATTTATTCCGTTCAAGTTGTTTACTTAATGTAATTTCGAATTTGGAGAATAAATTGATGCACCCGTATTATTCAGAATCGAATTTAAGCATAGAAACAATTTCAAGCATCCAAATTTCTAACATATCTGAATATCTTTCCTACATTTAATGAACGGTGCAGAACTTTGTACAGAAATTTATTTACAACAAGGGAATTTAAGTAATTGACATCAGCAGCAATTTTGCTGGGTAATAAAATGTAAATTTAATTTGTATTCTTGAGTTTAGGATTCTTTTTTCTTAATTTAAAAGTCTAATTAAGTAAACTTCAATATCTAGTAAAATGAAAATTATAAAGTTAAAAATTTCCACAAAAAAAGCTTTCATTAAATTCAAATATTTAAATTGTCTAAAGTAAATGAAAATAGGAGAGTGTCTGATGATTTACGTAAAAGAAGAATAGTACAAAAATTATCAAAAACTTCTATAACATTAGACTTATGAAAAAAATTAAGGAATTCTCACACTACATGACTGCAAAAGCGACGGAATAATATTTTTAAACGAACACAGACATATTTATAAATTTTATAGAGCCATTTTTTTATATAAGAAATTTGCTTTAAAAATAAAATCCTTTTCAATGACTACGATATTGTTTTCTTTTCGTGTAGAATTTAAATTTAATTCTGTAAATTACTGATATTACAGAAAGTTATTGGTACACAGAAAATTACTGATACGCAGAAAGTTACTGATAACTGCAAGTTGATTTGTGTTCAGCTATTATTAGTAGTAGTTATTAATATTTGTTTTATATCATTGTTTCCAAAATTGTGACTAAAATTAATTGAAAACAGAAAAAATATACAAAATAAGATTATGTTTGCAGTTTTGGCTTAAGACAAGATAACTAATATAATTTTGCGGAAAAAAAACTATTACATTAAAAACTACTTTTGATATTAATTTACTAATGATTCTTAATTTTGGCACACAAAAATCCAAATTAGGCCTTAAGAAAAATAAACTAATACTTTGATTAAATAATTGAAAATAAGGAAAAAATAAAAATAGAAGCAGTTTAATGAAAAATCAGCTTATGACTTTTTAATATATTCCGACTCAAAGAAAATTTTGTTCCAAATGCCTACTGGAAATACTTTTAAACTCATTTCTAAAATTTCAAGAATATTTATACGAGCAAAACTATTTAAGAATTCATTTTATCCTTCCTATTTTGCCTCTTATGAGTGATAAAAAATAAACGGGAAAATAAGAGAAGGCGGATATTTTTTATGTACCTCGAAATTGCTTTATAGCCTCTTCAATCTACAATTCAGAGTAACAATTTGCATAAATTTGCATAAAGACTTTTTTTTCACAACCAGAGGAGTTTCCTTTTTCTTTTGAACAGAGTGGTAGGATTAGAATTTTATTTTTTATATAAATACCTCGTTAAGGGAAAGAAAAACGTTTAAGCTTAATGCAATTTAGAATTGGTCAGATTAGGAGGATTTCAGAAAATACAAATACTTCAGGCTTACAACAAAAAATTTAAACGATTAAATGAAGCAAGTTTGTTGTATTTCTTATGTAATATTAAGATTTATTTCAGTTGTTTTTATATCATATAAAAACATCCTCGTTTGAAAGAGGCTTGCTTAACTCCTTTTTAATCTCGAATGAGAGTTTTGTATATGAAAAAAAAGCTTTGATGAGTAGAAACTTTTTAAAAACCGAAACTTAGCAGGAATACGACGAATAATTAAGAAATTATGTATATTATCCATAATAATAAAATTAGGTGTTTGTCTGTCCATCTATTTCGTTTATAACTCCAAATCCGTTTGAGAATTAACCGTTAACCGGAAATTTGGACAGAGAATAAAAGCGGTAATTTTAGATCCTGAACCTTAAACCATGCAAAAATTTCAATTAGATAACTCGGGAGAAGCGTTTGAGAAATGAAGTTTTTTCCATTGGTTCAAAACTCGCTATTGATCAAAATGAAATTTCAGACGATTCTGTTTTTTCAATCATTCTAAGAATTACGTCAGTGATATCTTATAGCTCATAGTTAAAAAAGGGATTCATAACACATTCTTAGATATTTAATTTTTTCATGCGTTCCATTCTGTACTACTTTAAAGTGCACGCCATTCAAGTTTTTAAACATCAAATTCAACATTGAAATAAATATAAAAACAAGAAAATGATAAGAAATTGAAATATTTAAAAATAAGACGGAATTTACTTTACAAAATGTACTTTTGTTTATATATATATATATATATATATCTGGGTAATAAAATGTAAAT
>NC_092205.1:62715042-62773521 GCF_043381705.1 Parasteatoda tepidariorum | reverse complement strand
AGTTTATTTGTGGGCGGAGTTATAATTGTTTGATTTATTTAATTCACCATTACTTTGTTCAAAATAAAACTATTTAGTTATACCTTGAATTAACATTGATTATATATGTGATTAAACTGACAATAATTAAAGTAAAAGCAAAGTAAGTCTGTCAAATTAGAAACGACTACATTTAAGTTACCGTTTTTTATTTAATTACATCCTGATTCTGATTTTGTACGAATGCTTTTCTGAATCACTCGTCTACAAGGGGTTAAGAGAGGGCAAAAAAGATAATGACTTCAGCTGGTCACTTGTTACAGCAGCATTGCCAGAGACAAGAGACGTGCACTAGACGTTCATGTAGTTGAGAAGTGAATCATCAAAATTAGAATGTTTCTAATTTTAACCAAAACCAAGTATATGATTTGAAAGAAGGCCACTGTTTTGAAGAGGAAAACATGACTGAGGAGACTCTTTAATCACTGTCCCATATTTCAGAAAAGGAACATTTATATGGGGCTCAAATTACTTTGATAGACTATTTAGATGTTAAAGTTCTAAAAAAAAGACGGGACAAAAATTGATTTATGCATAAATTTCCTGAGAAAGAAGATAAGATGTGTAATTGGCAAGTTATATATAAAACCTCTTCAGAGACAAGCTAATTTTCAAATTGTTGAAATTTTTACTAATTCTGTTTATCGGTTACATACACATTAATCCTGCTTATCTGTTACATTCTTTTTATCATTTACATATTAATAAAAAAAAATTTAAATGAAAACTTTCTTCCACTAAACTTTTTGTCATTCTGTCACGGTCATTCCGTCACAGCAAATAGATGCTAATAACTGCTAGCCAACCTGAGGTTAATTTTCCAAATTCAGATTTTACATTGCTTACACATTATACTAAAAGTAAAAAACAGTTGAGAAAAATAATAGCTGCAAAATTCACAGAAACTATCAGTTTTAAGCAGCATGCCAAAAGCTTGGTTGCCAAAATGTCATTCCGTCACACAAATAAAAAGTTTGTAAAATAAAAAATAAAAAAGATAGAAAATCCTTTTTTTTAGTTTATGAATCGCATTATGCCAATAATAATGATATGCATGAGAAAAAACAATGTTTACTTGAAATTAGATGCATAGAAACTTAAATGAAATGTTATTTTTCAAGTCAAAATGTCATTCCGTCACATATGGAATTGCCCTAAACTGAATATACATCATCATGTAGAATATAACAAGGTTTTACAAAATTTATCTGAGATTTACATCCTTGAACTATATTATTTATTAAATATTTATGTAATATATGTACATATATTTTTATTTTTAAGCATTTAGCATAAATGTAAATTATCTACATCATAAATTAAGCTAATTTATTATTAATAATATTAAATTATAAAAAAAAAATTTTATAAGGAACCATTGAAAACATCAACACAGTTGAATGTAAAACAACTATATTTCAACTCGTAAGTAAAAATAATTATTAAAATAATAATATGACTTAGAGTAAATATTTTAATTTAAAGCATGAAATTATAACAGAAAAAGTTCCTGCTCATGGATTTTTGGAAAATAAAGGTTCTTAAATCATTTTTGCGAATTGCATAGCATTTTTAAAGTACACAAAAAATTTATTCCCTAAGCTATAATACACAATCTTTTAAAAAATATTTCAAGGAGCTCATGATTTAGAAAAATATTAAAACAAATAAAATGTGTGTACTAACTAAAAGAATATAATGCAAGAGTAAATAGTTTAATTTAAAGCATGAAATTATTTATAAAAAGTCCTTGCTCATGCATTTTTCGAAAATAATGATTCTCAAATCATTTTTACAAATTGCATAGCATTTTTAAAATGTACAAAAAATGTATTCCTAAGCTATAGTACACAATCTTTTAAAAAAAATATATCAGGGAGCTCATGATTTAAAAAAAATATTAAAACAAACAAAATGTGTGTACTAACTAAAAGAATATAATGCAAATTAATTTTATTTGAATAATTGAACCATTCTCTTAGAAGTGGGTGGAGAGATAATTTGCATAATGATGGTCTCTTCATATCATATTAAACATTTGAGATTTATTCAGGAAAGCTAGTTGCATCGGATAGCGGGAGATATGCATAGCATTCAATTTTGAATTAAATTAAATCAGTATTTATAAAAGACGTATTGCTGTTTTAAAATAAAAAGTTCAAACCATTTATATATTAAAATCTAAACAACAACACATAAATATACACCTTAGACTTTTCCAAGTCCATACCATTGGATGTCCAGATATTTATGACGCGTAGTACACAAAAAAAAATTCCGAATAAAACTACGGTGTACTGGATGAAAGTACAGGCAAAATGCATCATACGTGAAATCCCCATTTTCATTGTAAAATATTTCAGCGTAAATTTTATAATAATATTTATGTAAATAGAAAATTTAATTTAAATAGAGGATTTGAATTCAAATTTAATTTTAATTTAAATAGTGATGTACGGGATAAATTACCGTACATCAGATTTTTTATTCCGTAACATGTTCCTCTTAAAATGGATTTTACTGTCCAAAATGAATTTCATTCATGCACTGGCTGGTACTTTCTTAAGAAAAAATTCAGGCACCCTGAGTGCCAGTACTTTTTACCGTAACTTTATCCAGAATTTTTTACAATGTGTAGATAACTGGTTTTATGCGAGGAAAATGGGTTTTTATCATATGTTTAAAGAATAAGTAATTTTCTATATAAGTCATAGTTTGTTCGTTCTTTTTTAGATTAAATAATTTTAATTTTTGGAGCTGAAATGCTATTTATCCTGAAAAAAAAAATTTAAGTAATTTTCCTCACAGATTGCTTAAAGATAATAAAAAGAATCCTTAAAGACCAGTTTTCGTCCAACTTTCCTCTGCATTACACACGCTCAAATCTTTCAGCATCAGTTTCATAAAGACTTTTCAAAATTTCATGTAATGTTTTTTTGTCTAAAATAATGTTTTCATAATTTTTTTTTCTAATAATCATCTGTTTTAAATTAAAATTGCATATAATTTCCCATTTTTACGTAATGAAAACCGAAAATCTAACTTAACACCCAAAGATTTTTTTGCATATTTTTGCAGTTTAGTATTCAAGATAAAAGCATTACAACTCTCAAATAAGCAGAATTTCATTCTACAATATAAATAAAGCAATTAAAATATTAGAATTAAATAAATACACGAAAACCAGCTAAGTACACCAATAAAAAGGTACATCATAAATATAACCATGGAATGTTCTGGGAATAATAAATATCCAATTTTAATTTTATAAAAAGATCAAACGCTTCTAAAATTATTTAATTGTTCTTAAGCAAATGTATATTTTCCCTTTCTAATTAGGGAAATGTTTAATTTAAATTTTCGTAGATTCTTTTTTAATTAAAAATTATGAGGTTGGAGTTTAAATAAAAAATAGAAATATCTTAATTTCGTAGTATGATTATTATGTATTAAAGAAAAATTTTGGTTAAGAGCAAAATTTGTTAATTATTCTAATATATTTGGCGATTAAAAATGTGCTTCATTATAATTTACTTTTTCCTTAATAGTATACATTTACGATAGCATTGCTATTATTTTTTTTAAATATTTTACTAAAGAGATTAATAGAAATGTTTTCAGCTATTCTAATTCTTTAATGTCGAATTTAAGCTAATAATTTATTTAGCAGTTTGTTGATTTTTATAAAAAAATCATTTAACAAATTAAATTGTTTTATCTCCTCTAATAAATAGGAAACTTTTTATTACATTAGAAGATTTCTGTAGAATTAGTTTTATAAAACTGAAAAATAATACAAATTTTAAAAAAAACATAAAAATTTATATTCTATGCAATATATATATATATATATGTGTATATATATATATATATATATATATATATATATTGCCGTAAGAAAATAAACTTTTTTTTTACCTGTACTTTTAATTTTCGTAGGGTGATTCATTAATTTATTAAAAGTATCTCAAGGATGCAAAAAAATTTTATCAATCTTAAAATATTTTAAGTGAAAAATTTTAATGCTTGTAATAGTATGGAGCAAACAGTTCAGCAATCGAAAGTGGTAGTTACTGTAAAGCCCGCATGAAAAGAAACTTTGCTCTTTATAAAAATTTAAATTTCATGAGTGTCATGAGTTTCATAAATTTCATGAGTGAATCATTTTAATTTTGATGAGTGTAATTTTTTCAATGCGCTAAATAAAGAATTCATACGATATAAAACGGTAATATATATATCGCATGAATTCTTTATTATACTGCATAAAATGTTATTAAAATAAAATTTTAATAACATTTTAAGCAGTTTGAAATATAAACTGATAATATACACTGAAAGAAAAATTACGATTAAAACTACCAGAATAAGGTAAAATATCGCGTGTTTCTGGTTCTATCGGATCACCAAAAAGGTCAGTAATTTTCATCGATATGCTTTTGGTAATTAATTAAATTGGTAAAATTAATAATAAAATATGGTTTTATAATATGTGATAAAACTTGGGAATTTCATCATGACACCTTAGAGCACTGCATAAAAATCAGTCATTCGGTTAAATTTACTTTTCAGTTTTGTATTTTTAACGAAATATGTGGTAAAAAGAACTATGATTTTGAAAACCACAATTTTCAGTAAACCGTTACTGTATGAGCGGAAAAATTGCCAAATAAATAGTTTAAATACCGTATCTTTTGGTTTTATTTACCTGAATTACTGATTTATTTTACCATAAATGCCATGACCATAAAGTATAGTAATTTTACTAGAATATCTTTCTCTGTGTAGATAGAAATCTCACCTTTGATACCAGTGGACTCAATCATGTATTAAACGTAAATCTGTACAAGCCATGTGATTTTGTATTTTTTAAAACCTGCAATTTTAAACTGGTTCTTAAGTTTTGCCTAAAATTACCACATTAATCGCACCAATCGCACTTCTGAACTATCAGCAAAAGTTAATTATGAACAATACAAGCATCGATATATTGCAGAGTTATAAATCCATCTTTTTTAAACACTAGAAACGCTAGATTTTAACAAATATATATGGCTTATAATTTTTAATGAAGCATATTCATAAAAATTAAAAGTTAAGTTGAAAAGAAGTTTGAAACAAAAAGTTGTTAAGAAGTGTAATAGCAAAATGAAAAAACATTTAAGTAATATTGCATATAAAATGTAGCAAATATTATATGTCCTTATTTATCGCAATTAGAATGATTTTAAATTCAGAATACATGTATTTTAATTAACTCACCTAAGTACTTTTAAGTATTTTTTTATTTATTTAAGTTTAATATTTCAGAGAAAAAAATTCTGGTTAAATTACTGCATAGTATGGGTAAGGATATTTTAACCAAAAAAATTCCAGTTCTAGGAACCAAAATATACAGTAATCAAACCATTAATTTGGTAATTTTTTCGTTCGTTTAGCAACGATTTACCAGAAGTTCTGGTTTTCAAAATTAAAGTTTTTATTACCACATATTTAGTAAAAAATACTTCTGTATTTCTGACTAAATATGTGGTAATAAAAACTTCGTATTTTTTTAAAAATACGTTTCTCCAAATAAATGATTTTTATGCATGCTCTAAGGTATCATGATAAAATTATTAATTTTTTCACATTAACCAAATTGTATTACATATTATAAAAACCATTTCTTATTCTTAATTTTGCCAAATTCTTTACCAAAGTGCTTCGGTAAAAAGTTTTGATCCTTTTGGTCCCATAGAGTCTTATCTTAGTATGTTTTACCATATTCTGGTAGTTTTCATTTTCATCATACTTTTTATCTCAATGTTTTATGCCTACAAATATTTCGCTAAAAATAATCTTTAAGGATAATACAATTAAATAATTCTCCAAATATCGGTCATTAATTCAACTAACAATATCTGCCTTATTTGAAAGTATCTTCACCAAATCTGCATAGTTAATAAATCACAAATATATTCGAAAACTATGTTATACTCATTAATTGAAACAAGGAATAGCACTTCCCAGACGTAAGTTTTGTAATTAAATTCCCTTATCTGGAAAATATAGAAATCAGGAAGTGATATATTAATATTTTAATGATCCTATATTGAGAATAATTGATTCTTTACAGAATTATTGTGAACTCAAAACTTTACTGACTACTACTTTATTATTTTAAATTTACGAATACATTTTCTTTCCTTAATTAAAATTGTTAATTATTAGTTAACTTAAGGTCATGGAATTATTACTTCATTTCATCAATATCTCCATAGATTTCAAATCAATTGCCAAAAACAAAATCATAATAATTTTTATTTTACTTTGTTCAAAAATATTTTTAATGAAATTTTAAACAAATCTAATAATAGAAAACAAAAGACAATATTTTACAAAGATATAGATCCTATTAACAGAAAAATCTTTTTCTTGTTGAAAAGTAAAACAAAAAAAAAACATGATTTAGTAAAAATATTTCAGAATGAAGTAAATTGAGCTACGTAATGATCTTAAGATATAGCATAAAATTGTTTAAAAAGGTAGTTTCGCAATTTTATTTCATTATTTTCTTCATTTTAGTTTTACCTATGTCTAAAATTTCATTGGTGATAAATTTTGCTTTTTACAGTCAGGAAGCAATTTAAACTGTATCAGGCACAACATTTTTGTAGAAATTTGAACGAAGCCATGTAGAAAAACAAACTAATTATGCATCGAAGATGCCAGGAACACAAAACAAAAATATATCATGCTCACAATTAAATATATAAACAAATAATAAATCTAAGCTAAGTAAGAGTCGTTGAGGCGTAGGCGAGAAAAAATTATATTTCATCAAATTTGATGTGCGATACGGTGTTGTATTTAATTAACTTCACGTTAATTAGCACTCTAACTTAAATGGAGAAACTTAGCTCAACTTTAACACTCCATTTTACTTATAAACAATCAGCTGGCACTGACGTAACTAGTTTACGTAAATGCTTATTTACTCAGTTGTCAGCAGCACCATTAACATAAGTTTTTATTTCCTAGTGTATCTTTTACTTTAAAATGTATTACTTCCTGTTTTCTGCTTATGCTTTTAATTAAAAGAAATTTATTAAAGTCAAAGTTCGTTTTGTTTTGGAAAACTACTTCTTATAAATAAAGTTCACGAGGTCTCAATAAAAAGTTTAAATTGCTAAGACAACGAAAATTAAATATTGCAAGATGCGTAGTTTGTTTTTAGCAAAGTTGCTAATTTAGATTATTATCTATAAGCCATTGATTCAATTAGCTCATTTATTTTTTATTTTTTGAAATGTTGGAAAAGGTTATTTTGAATATTTTAAGTACAAATTCTCCTCGATACGCATTTTAGGATCAAAGCTGAGAAATACCTCAAGCATACAAGATCTGAAAATGCGGATAATAGCAATATAAAATTATACTTACATATTTTCTTGACTTTTAAGTGTACAACTTTAAATATCAGAGAAGCTTAAAATTTTTCTTATTTAACAAGGCCTATCAGTTGGGCATAATTACTGAAACGGCTAATAATTAGCATAATTTATCGTATAATCTATATTTTTAACTCTATTCGAAATTTAAATATCTATTTAAATATTTAAGCGCAAATTCAAAATGGTAATTATATCTTTATTTTTAAAAACAAATCGTATGGAAGCGAATTTACTCAATGAACAAAATACTATTTATGTTTGAAAATATCAGAAAAAATAATAATTTCCAATCTTTAAAAAAACGTGTTAAATCATTGGAAGGAAAAAAATATATGCCTTAAGTTCATTAATCAAATATGTCTCAAAGCTTTGGTTAAAGGTTTGTTTATTTCTTTATCGGCATACCTCTGCAAATTAAAAAAATAAATAAATAGATCAGCAAAATCATAATCAATAATAAAGCTTTTTTAATAAAATGCGTAAGCTGATCATTGACGATGGAATGGAATGTTAAATCATGCAACCGCGGCAAAAGTCGATTAAACTAAATCGGTATTTCTTCATTAGGGTGAGGATTATGAGCCTTTTCTACCCTTGATATATATTTGCACTTTATTCACGTCATTAAACAGTGCTTTTAAAATCCTTATTAAGCAGATTTTATGAAGACAAAGTAAATATCTAAATGATAAGTCATTTTTAAAGTATCCCCAATTTGTTTTAAAATATAGCTTTAAATTGTGTTATTTTATTGGCAAAAGTTAAAGTTTAAAAGCAGTTTTATCGCTTGAAAATTAAATATAAGTTCTTTAAATACATAAATTGAAGGTTTTAAATTTAATTATCTCCCTGCTTGTTATGGTTTAGTAGTTTAAGATTTTCCTTTATCATGAACTGTTCGACAAATTCCGATAAAATTTTGTATATTGTTATTAAAAATTATGGATTTAAAACTTAATAAACAAAAAAACTTGAAACTAAATATTTTAAACGCTTAACGTTACGCAACTGTAAAAACATATTTAGCACTCTTGATCCTTGAAACAAAGAAATTCACAATCAAGATGGTGCCAATAGTTTGTTATTATTAATTAAATTAACAACTGTCGAAAACATTTTTTAATTGTGAGGTATATAAACATCAGCATCATTTTATAATCCTAAACAATTAAGAAAACAAAATTTGAAAGAAATGAGCTAACTAAATGCTGAGTAATAAGAATTTTTTTTAAAAAAATGAGATTTTAATTTATTTTTTCATTTTAGACCTATTCCGATCAAATTTTGTCCATTGCTATTGAAAAATAAAATTCAAAATAATGTAAAATTATTAGACCTAAAAAATTAAAAAAAAAACTTTTTAGCTATTGTTAAAATAAATATTGAAAAATAATAAATGATTATTTTCAGCACAGAATTATTATAATACGAGTTTGATAATTGTGCATTTTTCTGAGCTGGTTTTACTTCTTTGTAATGGTACAAACTACACAACTTCTTGCAACCAATTCGACATACTTTCTTAATATTATTTATAAACAAATCGTATACAAAAAAATTAGTTTTAAATTCATATTTCAGTAGTTTTATTTTAATAAAGAATAATTTTAGTTTACTAATAAATAATTTTTTAGTTCAGTTTTATTTTAATAATTAAGTTATAATTTTAGTTAGAGTACATGAGACTTATCTTTATGAATTCAGTTTTAAAATACAGCTATTTATAACAAGTTTAAACTCTGAGAGTAAAATTGTAAATATATAGGGAACTTATCAAAAAATGATAAGACGTTATACTACCAATGAAATTATGATTAATTTCGTCTTCAGAACATTCGTTTGACAGCAAACGGAAATGATCACCAATCACTAACCAACCATGTTAACCGAAACGCCATCATAAATCAGCATTAGTCGTTTTTGTTTTGTTCTGTCACCTTTCCATCATATGAGAAATAAGAACTGTCCTTATTTTATGAGCTTACGCTGATATGGTAACCATAGAATAGTAGATTAAAACTCGGTAGTCATCAAATATATCAAAGTTAGCTCAGTTTACCAAATCTAACTACTAATTGTTAAACAAAAAGTATATTCCGATGCTTTAATTTTAAACTAAACCTTAAAACTGGAAAGATGGATGAGGCCAACTTTGCCACTCTCAGTTTCTATTGCTCTGTAAATCAAAAAACAACTTTCTGAAAGATTTGAGTACTTCTAACTTTTCATAATTAGATCCAATTTAAGTTCTCATTAAATGATTAATGTGTTAGCTTAATGGAAACGCGTATATAGAACTTTATACATAGTATATAATGGGAGGGGCCGGAGTGACTTATCACCCCAGGTGGTTTGGGGGATAAAATGCCCTTCGGTATAAATGAGGTACCAGTTACAGTAAAAAAACTGGAGTATTTTAACAGATTTAAAATTAATATTTATAGAGAAACGGAAACTCAATTATCTAAGAAACTAATTCATGCGTATAATTGAAAAATCAGTGATCCATTTGATCGAATCTTTTAGTTGACCAAGTCAAATGAAATACCATAGAATATTGATGATCAACTCTTTAATTTGTCTTAATTAAATTAATTATGATTATATTTTAAGATTTTGATTGATCTACACACAAACAATCAGAGAAGAGCCAAACTGGTACATTCAGTCATTCTGGATATACAGTAATGTACATTCCTTCTAGTGTTAAAACTAAATAAGATATTTTGTAAAACGATAAGAATTCTGTAATATAAAATGCAATAGATTTCATTTCCGTTTGAATACACCCTCTTTTAAATATGAGCTTTAAAAGGATTGAATTCGAACCCCGTTAATGCACTGTTATATCCATATTATTTATAAAAATATCTCTTTTATCTGTGCAATCTCTTTTATCTGTGCAATATCTGTGCAAAAAAGTATATCTATACAATCTGTACTAATCTGCCAAAATTGACAATTTTGGCAAAAATAAATTGAACAAAACAAAAAATAATCTACGCTTGAAGCAAAGAGCAATTTTTTTTCTGCTGAATGAGATTTTTTAACAGATCTTAGGTACTTTTATATCACTGATTTCATACCTGCAATCAATTTCCTTCTAAAAGATTTTACGACATTTTTATTCCATTTTTTATCGAAAAACACAAGTTTCAAAACGTCATATATAATAATGGTTCGTATAAATATCACGGCAAACTTCTTGGAGAACTAGGACACATTATCAAAATTAAAATTGTAAAGGAATCCATAACCGGAAATGTCATCATACGCCACTAGGGGCGATTCCATATTATGAACTGTTTCTTCCCTTGCTTCTGAACAGGTCACAAAAAAAGAAGTGCCTTTAGTCGCGTAAGATAAAATGTTTTCGGAAATGAGTCTCCATGCAAATTTTAATTCTGATGATGCACTCTAACTACCTTATAAGTTTACCGTAACATATATGAGACCCAAAGTTAGATATGTGTTATTTTTAAACTTGTACATTTCGACAAAAAAAAGGGATTAAAAATTTCATGTAAGAAAATCTTTAGCTTTAGAAGCGCAACTAATTTCAGATATGAAACTCCGCACCCGAATTAAGCAAGATCAAGTACTTGTATAAAATCAACAAAAAATTTGTTCTCCAGTGTATTAGTTACTCTTAATCACTTAACTTTTTCCTTAGATTTGTACATTTAAAGATTTTTAATATCATTTTTTTTAATGATGCTTAAAAATTGATGCTTTTACTACAAAACTTGAAATAAATGTTGACATAGCAACTTAAAATATTGTAATGCATTTTGCTTATTGCCTACAAAAAAATTTAAACTTTTGAAGGAAAAATATATGTTTTTTTACCGAAGGTAACAGCTCAAAAAATATATCTTAAGCGATATATTCTGTAAAGCATATGCAAATAAACGCAACTCTCCCAGCGCACAAACCATTCCGAAGAAATCGGAAATTCTTATATCTAAATTGAATTCTGTTGCCTTTATAATGTTGCGCATGGAGCCTAGGATGTGTGAATGTGTGCTTTCCTTTCCATTCCAAAATCATTTTAAATATTTCTTTTCGAGAGTTTCAGCAACTTGGATCATAAGTTAATGTCGTGTGAGGGTGTTCTAAACAGAAAGAAAAAAATCAATAAAAGAAAAAGTAAAATGATATAGTATGTAACAAAAAAAATCTTCTTTGCTAGCTTAGAAATGTTTTAATATAGATCTGACCATTTTTTTATGTTAGCTTTTTTTTGTCAAAGAGATATTAAGTTAGCATTTTGTTTCTCGCTAACGTAATTCCTCTTTTCTTTTCAGCTATTTTTTCAGGACCTGTTTTTAAAAGCCTCAAATTTAAAAAATCAATTTGATTTTTAAAAAAGAATTAAAGACAGAAATTTAATTTTTGCTTCCATTTTATTTATATACGATCTCAAAATATGTTGAAATAAAAAGACCAAGGCTATGACAAATTAGCTTCAATTTAGCATAATATTTTTCATTTAAGATACAAAAACAGATTATTATATATATCAGCGTAAAACAATACAACTGTGCGAGTTTATAATTTTAAATTGAAACCAATGTTTTCTAATGTATTTATTGGTGCAATAATAAACCCATCCTACCATCCTCTTTGCGCAGAAATTTTACACTCTTATAATTTCCAACGCAAAAGAGGTTTTGTATTAAGTGGTTTTGTACAAAGGTGCTTCAACGACGATGAATTCCAAAGAAGTTCTGCTAATTAACATGTATAATATTATATTTCTCTATAATTTACGGTAATAGCGTTTGCTCCGATAAATTTCAAGTGGATTAAAAACATATGTGTTCAGTTTATTTTTTTTAATTCTCAATGATGCTACAAATGCAAAAATACAACAAATCCCTCTATTCTCCGTAAGTAGAATTGGTTAATATACATGAATAAGAATTGAATACCTTTCAACGAAGTTGTAACCAATACGTATTGCAACTCTAATTAAACATTACACACCTCCTTTACGAAAATTATATCCGTATCTTTTATCAAAGTTTTAAGATTTATTTACCATCTAGTATTTCTTACTGTTCTAATTATTATTGAATTAAAGCTAAATTTTATTAATTATTGATGTAATAAAATAATGTGAAGAGTTTCCAATTTTTCTAAATAAGTAGAAATACATAAACAAATTAGAATTTTGATTGTTTTATATTTCAATCAAATTTCATAATTTTTTTCCCTTCAATCAAACATCTTTGAAAATTCGTATTAATATCACCGTTAAAGTCTTCAATAACATTATATTCCACTACAAAAACAATAATTAAATTCAATTAAAAAAATAATTTTGGTTTCTTAAGTAATAAAGCAATAAACTCGCGCAATAAGCCCTACATTCCAACTCAAAAACATATCTCATTACATAACTTAGCATGCACAACAGATATTTTCTTTAGATTTAAAGTAACCTTCGTTATAAGCGATAGAGTCCCTGCATACTTCAGACAATTGATTGGTTAGTTTGCTTAAAATTTAGAATCCAATGTTAATGCTATTGCTATGAACAATCATTTTGACTTGCAATGCTTTTATTTTTGATGCACTTGTCAAAATGTATATATACTAAAAGTAAATGTATAGTTATGTATAGTTTGCATACGACGATGCCGTTATCAAAACTTTGCTTAAAAAATTTCGTTTTTGGAAAATGCACAATAAAGAAATTTTTTAAATCGAAATTACTGCAATAGATTTCACAAGCAATAATGCCCTGAAGTAAGGTATTTTGCATGATTTAGGATAAAGATTAAAAAGCAAAAAAGTTCACAAAAAAATAATGATATATAGTATAAAAAAGCATTATAAAAACATTTTAACATTTATTTTTTTATCTTATGATTAATATTTTTGTCTACTTGTATTGAAAGAAAAATAAGTAGGGAATAATTTTTAAAAGGATGTGTGGGTTATTCTTATTATGTACTTGAGAAAAGTATGACCGAAACTACCAGAATATGTATTTTTTAAGAATATTCTGTTTCTGTGGGAGCTTAAAAAAAGATCAAAGCGCTTCGGTAATTTTTAAGGAAGTACTTTGGTAATGAATTTTATGAAATGAAGAATAAAATATGATTTTATAATATGTAAAAAAATTTGATAAGTTTGGTAGAATTTGGTAATATTTTTTCATGGCGCCTTAGAATATACAATAAAAATCATTTATTCGTTTAAATTTAATATGCAGCTTTGTATGCTTTAATAAATATGTGGTAATAAGAATTATTGTGAAAACCGTAATTTCTAGTAAACCGTTACCATATGAATGGAAAAATTGCCAAATGATTGATTTCGTATATTTTGCTTTTATTAGCTAGAATTATGTTGTTGTTTTTTTCAAATGTCATTACCATGCAGAACTGTAATTTTACCTGAATTGTTTTCTCTGTGCATTATACTGTTAGTTAAGCATTCAGCTTTAATTTTTATGTACTTAAGATTAATTAAGAAATATGAATTGAATAGCCTCTTGTTTACTTCCTTTAGTTTTCTGTTATTTTTTTGTCTGTAGCTTTGTCATCTAAAATGTGACTTCATTTTGCTGTCCACGCATCGTCCAATGTTGAAAGGACATAATAGAGAGAAACCATAAAAAGCAGAATCAACACGCAAGAAGTAATAAAAGTGGGAATAAATTTATGTTATACAAGTCCTTTCAGCGTTTCGCTTTATTTGAATTTTATAACCTCAGACGCTGATTTATTTCGCTGAGTTTTGTCAACTAAACATCTATGTACACTTCAAGGACATAAATAACAAGTGAGATGCAAACAAACATGGCCATTATGGTATCATAAAAAATGTATCATTTTTCTTTCCTTTTTTTTGCAATTTCTAGGACAGTTTTTATTTATGTATATATAAAGTTGGAAAAGCGTATTTTGTTTATTTTTGTCGCATATATTTTTAGAAAGAAAAACATTAAATAAATATTTTAAAAATCGAAATATTTTAATTTTTAGTGTGATGTTAGGATTTACCCATGCACAATTTTTAACAGAATTTAGAATAAATTTTAAATTTTTTAGAATCACATGAAAAGTTTAAAAATAAAACACCCTGTTTTGAAATGTTTTTTATGTTGAATAAAAATTCCAAAACATATTTTTACTATTTTATTTTCTTTAGTATTTTGTGAATACAAGCAAATAATTATTTTGCTAAGTAAGTAAACTTACACTTTTCTTCCTGACATTTCAAAGATTTTCTTTTAAAAACAAGTTAAAAATAAAATAAGGTCAAAATGATCTGCTCTTTTACACCCAACGAATTCACCCTGATGATCACAAAAATATTTTGTTTTAGACTAATTATTACGAAAATTTATTTTCAATTATTGCTATAAATTCTTTTATTAGGGTTTTCAAATTTTTATTGTGAACTGTTTTATATTTTTGGTTTTGAATACTTTTCTTTTGCTAATTAAATAAACAACCCCATTTTAAATCAACGATTTCATTTTTAATGATAACTATTGTTCCAATCACATCATAAAATATCAACAAAAAAAAAGAACTATGCTTGCTATTTCGTGTTAAATACATTTTATTTTATCAAAACCACTCCATAAAACAGAAAGGAATAGGATCTACAAAATATTGTAGAATACGATGCCTAACTTTATATTTTTGATTTAATTAACAGATGGAAATACTTTCAAAATTCAGTCAATATTGTTTGGCTATTTAAATTTATGTAATAAGTTGTGTAGGTATATGTTTTTGTAATTTATTTGAGGGCAGTCCCGCCATTTACGAATCTCATATTTGCTGACTTTTAACTCACAAAACTCAATTTTAAAAAACAATACAGTCTTACGATGTTTCGATAAAATGACTCTAGGTGCCCTTTAAGAACACTCTAATTTTTAAATTAAAGTCTAAAAAATTCTAAATATGAAAAACTAGGTACAACTGGGTGCTGTGACAGTCCATTTTTAAATTTAAAAATGATTTCAAACTTCTGAAAGTTTATGAAAATTCAAATTATTTAAAATGTTACTAAGATTTATTTAATTACAATTTTTCAGAACTGATTGATTATTTTAAACTTAGATTTAGACATTTAAAGTTTAAAAATACATTCGTAAGCGATGGATGGGATTTCCCTAAACTATAAATCTCCATTAAATACATTAATAATTATGATTTTCTCGATGTATTACTATTAATCTTGTTGCTGTAGTTATTATTATTATCACTGTTGTTGTTTCTGTTATTATTATTATTATTGTTGTCGTTGTTATTACTTTTGATGTTGTTGGTATTATTATTTTTGTTGGTGTTGTTATTATTCTTGTTTCTTTTGTTATTATTGCTCTTGTAGTTGTTATTGTTATTCCTGCTGTTGTTACTATTATTTTTTGTGCTATTATTATTTTGTTGCCGTTGTTGTTACGATTATTCTTGATATTGTTATGCTTGTTGTTGTCATTGTTATTCTTGCTGTTGTTGATATTATTTTTTGCGTTATTATTATTTTGGTTGTCGTTGCTGCTTTGATTATTCGTGTTATTGTTATTCTTGTTATTGTTATTATCGATGTTGCTGTTGTTATTCTTCTTTTTGTGGTTATTCTTGTTGTTTTTATTATTTTTTTTTAAATCTATTTGTTTCGACAAATTTTCAAACCATAACATGGCTACACCAACAACCTTTCCACACGTAACAAAATTTATTTGGAACTAGTATATTACACTAAAGCTAATGCATACGCAGCCATATAATAAACAAACTAAAAAGAATGCACACATCATTTAAAGTTTCGTGCAGTTAATTTAATAAAATTTCATACTCTGTTAATCATTATTATTATTATTTAGTTATTTATTCAAATGTGAAATGTATGTTTGAAATCTAATTGGTTAGATAAATTTTCAAACAATAACATAGATATATAAGGGACAATCTACCGACGTAAAAAAAAAAGAATTTAATTTGCAACTAGTACATTCTACTACAACTATTGTGCATACAACCATACAATAAACAAACTAAAAAGAATGCACACATCATTTAAAGTTTCATGAAATTAAATTAATAAAATTCCATACTCTTTTAGTTCGTGTTAAAAACATTTGTATTTAATAAAAAGATAACATTTCTCTTTAATTTAACACACTACATCTAGATTACAATGAAAGAGAAACATATGATCTTAACACATCAGGCACAACAGGGATCACGAAACTGGCAAGTGGAAATCGTAGTGGCGTAATCTTGCTGGCTTTTTGCCAGGATCGAATTGCTGTCTGCGGAAATTTACAACCGGCGAAGTCGATTTTCAGTGAGATTTGATCTTCCGCCTTTCATGCATTTGAATTCAATGCGTAAGACACAGCAATTTTTCAAAAGGATTTTACAAATTCCAATTTCATATCACTAAAATATATGTATTGTGTTTTAGCTGAATAAATAAAACGTAGGAATTGGATTTGTAAGTGCAAAAGTAAGCGATTGCCGTATGAAATATAGTAAATAAGTGCATTAAATAAACACTTCAATATATATAATATATGTTTCACTTTTTGCACTAACTATAAAACACTACTTTCAACATTTTACGGCTGTTCTAAAGATAACTTATAACTTCAATTTCTAAGCAGTAACATGCTGTCGCTAGAATAACATGAATTGTAACTAATCTGATAATCTTATCTTATCCAACTAACCAATCTTACTTAAAGTTTTATTGTTTACAATTTATTAAACATTATTGAATAAAAACAATTCTTTTTGCAGAATAAAATATGTATCCGTATGTATTTTTCGTTCTATATAAAATGTGTATGAGTTCGTTATTTGAGTTCGAATGATAAAATATTTAACTTTAACTCTAGAAGCTATTTTTTTAAAAAATGCTAAGACCAAAAACATGATTTCTTAAATACCAAAAGCAAAAAAAAGAAGGAAATGATAATAATTTTGTTTTAAGAAGACCAAAAAGAGTTTAAATAAAAAAGCTTAGTAATTCTTTTGTACTACGATTAGTAAAATTACATTAGTGAACACAATTTTTGATATTTTTTAACAGATTTTAAGTATTTTGTATCACTTATTTTAAATCTGCATAAGCATCTTTTTCCAAACCAGAGTTTTTTTAAATGGCATTTTTAGTCTCTCTTATGTCGAAATGTACATGCTTAAAAACATTTTATAAAATAGGGATCAAGTAAATGCTGCGAAAATCTTCTAGGGGGATCTAGGGAAATTATCAGGATTAAAATTGCATGGGAACTTCTGCCCGAGAGAGTTACCATGCACCTCTATAGACGTTTTCCTATCATGGATTATTTCTCTATGTGCTTCTGAACAGGTAATAATAGGAAACAATATGAGAAACTATTATAAAAAAATTACAAAACTTTTAAAGTGTTTTTCAAAGTGTCTCATGCAAATACAAAAATGTTTTTAAAGTGTCTTTTGAAAAGACAGTAGCATCCAGCACAAATGAAAAATTGCTTCGAAATAAAAATTTTTAAGAGAATTATGAAAAAATATCTTATAAGAACTTTTTAAAAATATTAATAAGCTTATAACTTTAATAAAAACACAATTTTAATGTTTAATAAATAGTACAATAGAGAGTCAAATAAAAAAATTATTATTTACCTTAACTAATTTAATTTAATTAAATTTAAAAAATTTATAAGAACCAATGAAATCTTTAAAAAAAATTTAAACTATTAGTCTAAAATGTTTATTATAACAACAAAAATACTTTTAAGAGTATCACTAGATTTTTATTAAAACAAAAAATGCAATAAACAGACTAGTCTTATCAACTCTCTAATTGCTAACATTAAATTCGAGCATCATTTCCAAAGATTGATCTTTAGATAGAAGAGAATAAGCAAAAGAAAGAAAGGAGATATTAAGTGCAAAAAAAGATTATAATAAGACGATAGTAATAAAAAAAGGCTGTGTTAATTCTGGTAAATATTGATTATCTGTATTTTGTTAAAAACACTTCGACAGGAAATGTTCTCGGTGCTTATATTAATGGCTTTGATTGCTTTTTTACGAAAACTATTTTCATTTAATATTTTATTCTTTGCAGGTTATTATTTTTAAAGTGAGCCTTATTATCGAAAAAAAAGAGGAAAAAAAAGAAAAAGAAGGAGAGATTTTTATTTTAGTTTTTAAGTGCTAAGAAACAGTAAACAAGTTATAAAAAATATGAATGAAATGATGATTCGATTTTTTTTTTTGCTTTTACACAGAAAATTGGTGATTATTTAAGAAATTATTTAAGTGAAAATATCAGATTTATATATACTTACACTTTTCTTCCTGACATTTCAAAGATTTTCTTTTAAAAACAAGTTAAAAATAAAATAAGGTCAAAATGATCTGCTCTTTTACACCCAACGAATTCACCCTGATGATCACAAAAATATTTTGTTTTAGACTAATTATTACGAAAATTTATTTTCAATTATTGCTATAAATTCTTTTATTAGGGTTTTCAAATTTTTATTGTGAACTGTTTTATATTTTTGGTTTTGAATACTTTTCTTTTGCTAATTAAATAAACAACCCCATTTTAAATCAACGATTTCATTTTTAATGATAACTATTGTTCCAATCACATCATAAAATATCAACAAAAAAAAAGAACTATGCTTGCTATTTCGTGTTAANATATATCTGTTATAAGCCAAGAGATGCATCATTACCATAAAATATTGTACCGCAGTTATATTTAATTAGAGTGTTTCAGTGATTGTATGCTACTTATAACTATAAAATGTGCAATATATATGATTTTTTGTTCCATAACATGCTCCAATAAAATTTGAGAATATTTTTAAAGTGTATCTAGAGATTTTTTTTCGCAAACCAAACAATTTTTGCACAAAATTAAGATATTTGTCTACCCAAGCATTATTTTTTATTTAATTATTTTATTCATTTTTATTTAATTATTCATTTATTAAATGACTTTATGTTTTGTCTGAGATGAATCATTCAAAATAACTGCTGCTAAAATTAAAAAACGGAATTAAAAAAAAGTAATCAAAATCATATGTAAAAGTACTGTTATTTAATCCTGAAACTTTAATGTAATAAATTAAACAAAATGCAAACACACGAGACACAAAACAAAATGTAAACGAAAGAAATTTCCTTATTAGAACTGCTATTCAAATACCTTGTACCTTGTATGATAAATTAAAAAAATTTGTGATTGACTTGAAACCAACTTTTTATTCAATTCACCTCCGAATGGAATTGAATAAAAAGTTTGAAATCGGAATTTGAAAACCAATCCGATGACAAACACTAATTTAAACAGTTTTTGCAACCCATGATTTGAAATGTTGTGGCGATAAACGGAGTCAATTCAGAAAGAAGCATTTGACAAATGGGTAACTAGCGATCGTAATAAGATGATCACAACTTTTTAATTTTTTATATTTTTTATTTGTTTTAATAAACAATTTTTGTATATTCTACCATTAAGCCGTTTCAGATATTTTCTGTGCTAAATCACTGCACTGCAAAAAAATCGTGAAAACTTACGGTACAATTTTATTATTTAATTTTTACAATAATAATTAATTTCTGTATAACATACATGATTCCGTAAATATTACTGAAAAATTACTGTACATCAGACTTTTTTTGTTACATTAAGCTTTACTATAAAATGTACTACTGGCATCCTGATTGTCGGTGATTTTTACTACAATTGTTCAACGATTATTTTATTTTGCAGAATGATTAAAATTTTTGATTTTAAAATTTCATTTTTATTAATATTTAAAATAGAAGAAGTCATCATTAAAATCTAAATAATGCTTCGCAGACAATCGTTATATCATTTCTAAATAATATTCTTCAGTTTCAAAACGCTAATCAATTAATTTAATACAATCTCAGAATATACGTTAAAAAAATTATCTATTATCAACAAAATAGCTCTTAAGACCTTACATAATAACAGGAAAAAATTCATGATTGAATTCTAACCAATTTTTTTATTCAATTCACTTTTCAGTCAAAAGGAAAGCTCTGTTTACCAGCAGGCAAAACACTTTGTCTTTTAAAAACTTTTCCAGTTTACTCCAATGCTGAATGATTGATTAGAAAGACCAATGTTGAAAGATCCGCAAACAAAAGAGAAAATAGCATCCAAAGCATATTCTACATTACAGAAATCGACACCGACTCCCTTGGTTGCCATAGAAACCAAGAAATATCGATGCCTTGGCAAATAGGGGTATTACCTTATTTCGACGTGTTGCCCGTGTCTAGACCCTCCCCCCGCCGAAAGACTTGCTCGAAATATTAATATTAATGCGCACGAGATCAAATCGTTCAGGCAAAGGCACATTAATAATTGCATCAAGGCTTCAAATGGTTAAATAATCCGATATAGCTGGGATATTTTGATGCCTCTTATTCCATGTACTCTTTTATTGGTATTTCGCGAACGTCTAGTTAATAATTGACTTTTCATGTAAATGAGAGTAATCCCAGGTAATATTTTATTAAACCTATTTCTTTAGTTTTGTTGCGAACTAATAAGACCAGATTCATGAATGTCTTATTCAGATGTTTAATTACTGCGATATGCAAATAATCAAATTAGCAAATGCACATTAGGAACAGGAAATTCAAGTTTATACGTATATTAGAAACTAATATACACACAGGAAGACTAATATACAAGCTTTCAGTATTCTATTTATAGTTAATATGCAAACAGTTTGGAGCAATATTGCTCCAAGCAGTTTGCATATTAACGATGAATACGAAACTAAGTCAATAAGTCAGCATTTTTTTAAGAAACACTACGATTTCAATGCATGCAATAAAATGATCCCATATATCGACTGCCCAGCTATTGTCTATGTAAAGTACATATAAGGAAACAATCATAAAGAAAACAATTTGATGTAAAAATAAGGGTGCTCTCTGAAATATTGATACGCAAATATTATGAAACTTAATTCGCTTTTGATGGAAACGTTTTCTAACATATGCTCCGAGCAAAAATTTCGTCATAGTAATGAAATAACTACGATGAAGTGATTTTCGTGAAAATTAACGAAGTATTTCGTCTTTCTATTTTTTTTTCCAAAATTATTTCTAACTTTTCTAATAATCACTTTATCCTGTACACCATATAAGTGGAAGAAAAGGGATAACTTACATCGATGACTAAAATGGGATTCGAGACCAGGTTTTCTTGGTACGAGGCCAACCATACATCCGGTCGGTTTGTTTCGTCACTTTATTTTCAATCAACTAGTCTTCAACCTAGCTTCGTCATTTTACTTAACAATCTCGTACAATGCTCTACGATGATGTTTCAAGTTGAGGAAACAGTTTCGTCATATATTTGAGAATTCGTTCATCAGAAATCTCATGATTTCGTGACAAAATGACTCTCAAAATTAACGAAATAATCGTCAAAAGTGGGAGTTTTATTTCTGGGATTGCTGTGGTGTCAGAGTTTAAAAATCTTTCGCAGTATTTGGAGTCGAATACATTTTCTAAACTCCGAGTTCGGTTAATTAAAAGAAGGATTCTGCAGGTTGAAAAAGGAAAGGAAGATTTTATGTAATAAAAATTATTTCAACAAATATTTATAATTCAGGGAGCAAAAAAATTAATATCATCATAATTATTTGAATTGTAACTTATCGCAAATTAACTTACCACAATTAAATGCTTTTAAGCTTATGCTTTATTGAAATAATTAAAAGAAAACAGAAAAATTTTGAAACATCAATCGTAAAATCAAATTATTAAAAAGTTACCGTTCGATGCATACATTTCAAATCTATGATTTTTTCGGTATATTGAAACATTAATTAAAAATATCTGCAAATTAATTAAATGTACCATTTGTAATGGTTTTCCAGTTCATGAATATTCACTAAAGAATCTTACTTATGAGAGAATGTGCGTCTAAGAGAGATATTTAGGTCTTTTCTTGTAATGATTTTGTATTTCTTCAACTGTTATGCGATAATATGAAATATACTTTTAATTAAAATACCATTAACTCTAACCGAACATAAAATAAAAATATACAATTCATAATTTGAAAATATTTGAGAAAACTTTACCTATTAAATATAAGTTGCTGCATAAAAAATTCAAAAACTAAAGTGACATATGCATTTAAAAATAATCAAAAAATTTGCATTTGTCTCTCTTACCACATTCGCTACTGATCTCGCACCAGCGAGTCATAGTCACAAGAGTATCATCTTGAGATGCCTCGAGATCAGTACCGAACGTGCTAAATTATACAATGATTTATTCTAAAAAAATATTCTTAGTACCAAATAATTTTATATCAAGCAAAAAAAGGAAATAATCATCAGTTTTTCAAAGAAAATCGGAGTGAACGGAAATTTCTATATGATAGAAAAAGGCAATTTCATTTTTTTCAGAGTAGTGAAAACAACGATTAAATATTAAAACCGGTGCTTAAATATCGAGTAGCTATTTAACTCAAACTTTAAATAACAGGCTACTTCAAAGAGCTCTACCATTGCTAATATTTCAGCTTTAGAATAATTGAATCATTATTACAATGCTATTTTTGACAACAGAAATAAATAATTAAATCTCTAAACTTTGAATAAAAATAATTATTTATTTTTTTGGGTGGCAATACATTTTAAAACCTTAAAAAATATCATTTCGTTATTAAACATCAATTTATATTAATATTTCTCAATGATAATTTAGACATTAATGAAGAATTTCATAAGATTTCGTATTTGCATAATTCGTTCTAGAAACATTCTCACAAAACTAGTGTAGATAATAAATTCAATTAAAACAAACTCGCAATTGTGCTAAAACTAATATTTCTGCAATAGAAATTACAATAAATTCCTAATTAAATTGATACAAATAACTTGCCAATTAGCTTCATTTTAAACAAAATCTATTTTGTTACAAGTCTGCTGAATCTTATTTTGTTATACTTAACTAGTATCCACATTTGTCTTGAACTCCAATTTAGCACTGTTCCAAGACTTATTCCCTAAAGGTATAATTAAGGAACAATTTCTTCTTCAGAAGAGAAACTCGTTATCCTTCCTTTTTGTCCCATTTGTTAGACCAATTTCCGTTGTATATGCTGCACATATTTAATTCAGAATACCACTTAGAACTTTTTTATGAATATTAAAAAAGTTTAAAATCTCTCGTTACATCAGTTTAGATCAATAATATGTTTAAAATATTATAATAAATGCATGGGCAAATAACATAGCATTATTAAAATAATAATCCCAAGAAAGTGAAGCGGAAAGATATTTCTTGATTAAAAACTTCATTCACTACAAAAAAATTACAAATTGGAAAAAAAAATCGACATATTACGAAAGCTCAAAAATTTCAGCCAATTTTCAGGATTTCCGAGACGGGAATTTAATGGAGCTAAAGTGGTTTGAAATAAAAACTTAAAGTTGCCAACGAAAAATGGAAAAATAAAGATGAGAACTAGACTAGAACAGAACTAGGTGAGAACAAGTCTAGAAAAAAAGACAGCAGCCGAGCGAGAAGACAAAAAACGTCAATAATTTTTTCTGTCTCGGCTACCATGGTTTTTTTTTTCTAGTTTTGTTTCCCACCTTTATTTTTTCATTTCTTGCTGACAACTTTACGTTTTTGTACCAAATCACTTTTATTTCTTCACAAGTCTAGAAAATGGGCGCCTATATTTGAAGGTTCGAAACGTGTCGACTATTTTTTTCCAATTTGTAATTTTTAGAAGTGAATGAAGTTTTCAATCAAGTAACATAGCATTTTCATTTAAATTAAAACATAAAAAATGAATTTATACTTCCATAAGTAAAATCCGCCACTTTTTTTAAATTCCTAACGTCTACACACTTTGAGATGAATGGTATAGCTTCACATTTTAAAACCTAAGCATTTACAGCTTTTTGAAGATTTATTTTTAAAAAAAACTCACTACATTTTCAGTTTGTTTATAATTACAAATAAACTAAATTCGATGCGATGTTTAGGAGCAAACTAACCGGAATCGGGCGCACAGCGTCTAATGCAAATAATATTACAGTGACAAAAGACATATAGGTGAGGTGTTGTAAACTATGATTGACTCAATAAAACGTTAAAAATATCGCTGAGATAGCACAGCGCCGAGTGATGCATGTTTACAAGGAACATAAACTGTAAAATAACTACTTTTTAATAGAATCGTTCTAGGTATATTAACATTAATTATATAATTAAAAAAACAACTTAAACGCAGTTAGAAAGTTGTTCAAGAGAAAAATTCAAAAAATATAGGATTAGCAAAAATCTGGAAAAAAAGTAGATTCGAAAAAAAGATCTAATAGGATTTCAAATGCACATCCATATTTACTATAAATATGTAAAACATTTTATCATTAGCATAATAAACACATTAAAAAATGAGAGTTTCTCCTCCAGGGCAGAAAAAAAACAATGAAAATCACTGATGTTTGTTTCTACAAAAAATAAGAGGCTGAAACCAAATAAATGAAAATAATAGAGCTGAACTTCAGTTTATCTTCATCTCCGTATTTTTCTGCCAACAAAATAAACTCAAAACGGTATTAAAGAAACATATAATATTACTTTTCCCTCCAAGACAAGCTTTCTTCCGTATTTAAAATTCTCATTATAAAGTCAAACCATAAGCATTAGGTAATCCGTGTCAACGAAATGATATTACTTAAACTTTGAAGGCGGCAAGATATTACCCATAAAACCAAAAATGTCGTTACAAATAATGAAAAATAATGTTTGTTACCCAGCATTCCGTGAAAGAATATTTTGAGGGGAATTTTTTATTTTTTTGGCTACTTGCCAATGAATCGAAATCTCATTCAAAGGAAAGTGTTCGTTCAAAGGTTAAGTCTTATCGATTTAACATACATTCATTGTTTCATGAATTAAAACTATGAGGAAAGGAACATGATTCTTGCATGTTAACAAAGAAAAAGTAATTATAAGAATATATTATGGCCATAAAAGAATACTTTGTACCTTCTCTACCTAATTTATTTAATCTCACAAAAAGTATTCTATTTTTGCTCATATACTAATACGATATTTATGATATTGTGAAATTTTAATGAGAAGCGAAAAGTCGAGCAAGCTCTGAGTAAATTAACCAGATTTAATTAGAATGCATCAGATTCATTTAAAAATGCTTGGTTTTAAGTTTTCTATTCAATGGATAGCTTAAAAAACTATTTAAAACTAATAGATAATTATATTAAACAGGCTATTATTAAATAGCTCTTATAAATGATAAAGTATTTTAATTTTTTTCACATTAATGAATCGAACAATTAATTGAAAGCGATCAATTTCTACCATCCCATTCAAGAAACGTAAATACATTTTCTGATTTAAACTTTGCATAAAATACTTATTGGTGATCATTTCTTTTTACCTTTTAAAATGGTAGGACGCATGGAACGTGTGTCTTACACTGAAAAAAATTTTAATACCCGCATTGAGAGTGCCGGTATATTTTACCGTGAAATCCACTTTACCGAAACATGTTACGGAATAAAAAGAGTCTGATTTACTGTAATTTTTACTGAATGATTACAGTAAAATCATTGGAATCAATCTGATTAAACAAATTACTGTAAAAATAGACCGTATAACATTGCACGGTAAAATAGGATTTTACGGAAAAATGGAATTTCCGGATGGCGGTAATTCATATCGTAATTTGGTCTGGAATTTTTTACAGTGTATAGCGTAAAAATAATATATATNATATATATACATAATATAAATTTCATTTTAATTCATCACGAAATAAAATAATCAATACCTCTGTTTTGAATTCTAATAAATTGACTTAATACGTTTACATTTTATTAAAAATAAACAATCTATAAATATTTCTTTTTTGCAAAATTAAACGTCGATAAACTTGAAACTGAATTATTACTTATATTTGTTCGTTTCCCTAGCTACTTTAAAGTATACCAAACATTCAAAAAGATATTTAAACTGAAAATCATTAATGTCTCAACATAAAAAAGCACATCATTATCTTGTTCCCCATGCATTTCTTTATTTTATGAAGAAAATTCTGAAAAGACTTTCATCTTCTTTAATTTATTAAAAATAAGCAATAAATTTCCTTATAAAAGTTGAAAGAAAAGATGCAAGCTGCTGAATTTCAATGAGATTTAAATAGTTAAGCAGTGAAAAAAGAATGTCGCAACTAATTTATTTTCTCAAATATTCTGTGAAACGAGGCGCCTTTTCTTTCCTTCTATGATTTCTTTTTTCTATCATTGAAACTGTTTTTAAGCATTAAATCATTCCATATTATTTCTTTTGATGTTTCAAAATTATTAATTCTCAGTATAGGATTTAAAACTGAAAATTTAAATTACTACTCGAAGTCTTTTCTTTGTTTTTTTAGATTTCTTTAAAGTAAAATTAGTAAAAATCGCTTTTTTTTCTCTGAAATTAAAAATACAAATTACGTTAACGTTTTTAAATCTGACGCTAAAAAACCTATATAATATTCGAGAATATTTGATTTACTTTTTTAACGTGTAATTTTTAAAAATAAGACAAATCGAAACTCAAACACATTAAACAATTATGAAAAAGACGAAATAGTTAAGATTTTCTGAAACTACTAAATTATTATTTAAATATCTGACACACGACAGACGAGACATAAAATATTGTTTTTAACAATCCATAAATAAAACGTATAAATCAACTAAACAAAAGCAAATGAATGAAACTAAATTTATATGTATAGATATATTTTTAATTAGCATTCTAAACAATACTTCGAAAAATTCCGGATCAAGTTATGGCAAAATGTGCAGCCATCCTGTGTGCTGCTGCGTTTTACCTTAAAATTCATTTTTACTGGAACATGTTACGAAACAAAAAATATATAATATCTACAGTAATTACAGTTAAATCAGTCAATCAATCTAATTAAATAAATATTACTGTAAAAAATATTTCATAATATTTCACGGTAAAAATGTATTTTACGGATGATCTGGCATTGAAAGTCGTAATTGGATCTGGCATTGTTTGCAGTTTGTGAGAAAAAATAGCATCATGACAGGTAAACTCATAAATACTTTCCGTTATTAATCGTGAAATAAATTTTTATCTAAAATAACTTAAAAATAGGCTTTTAAAGCAAATTTTGCTTACAACGCCTGCTTTATCATAAATATGTTTTTGCATACGCAATATAATTTCGTATAAGCAAACTTTACATTTTGCAGTTACAACAGTTTTTAAAAAATAATAACTTGAGAACTACATTATACAATGAAACTTTATTACCTAACAGAACATATAAGATTACAAAGGTTTATAAAGAATAGTTAATTGATAAAAACTTTAATATTTGATTTACTATATTTTATTTAAATTTTTTTCATGAAGTTTCACCTTATTTTTCGTCTTCAGAAAATGTGTTTCACAATATCGATATTTTGCCCGTCCAATATTTCTTTTTGGAGTTCTGTCTAGTTCTATTTTTCTTTGGAGAGAATATTGATTTTCTTCGAATGTTAAAATATTCATTCTTCCCATTTTCTATTCGCTCTTGGGACATATTGAACCACAGTAGAAAAAACAGATGGTATACCCAGAACTACAAATCACTCACAATTCGGACTTATTGTGTTTGAAAATTTTTTTTCAAATTTAGATTCTATTTAATTCCGTTTTACTTCTCTGTACCTTGAAAGAACTTTTTTTGCATTGTAATAGCTAAATTTGTAAATTATGTAATATACATAAAGGAAAAAAAGAAAAACATACAACTGCTCCATTGCTTAAAACAGTCAGCTTCATTAGAAACGGAACAGAAAATGGGGAGAGACTAAAAAATATCAGATAGGTGAGATTACGATTGAAATTAATGTTTTTTCAATCTTTACTTTTAGTAGCACTTATTTAAAATATCAAAACAGCTGAATGTCATCATTTACATGGAATAATACATATATATATTATGCAAAAAAGAATAAAATCTTTAATCGGGAAATCTTAATAAAATGACGGGTTGGCGAATTTATTTTCGCAATAAGGATCTATCACAAACCCTCAAATACTAAAAATATTTACACCAAGCATATAATAAAATAATGAAAGGAAATTTTTCATTATTTATTTAAAAGAGAAACTTACACTGGAAAACATTTAGAGATTTTTTGTTTTTTGTTTTTGAAGAGATTTCTTTACATATCTTAGATGTTTCCACATCATTGTTTTCAAGTCGACAACCAGTTTCTCTCTCCAAGCTGCAGTTTTTTTAAACGACATTTTTAATCTAATTTTTTTTTCAAAATGTACAAGTTTTTACACGTTAAAGTTACAGGGGGTTGAGTAAATATTGCAAAACACTTTTAGGGGGAGTAAGAACACATCATCGGGATTGAAACTGCACAAGAAACCATGCCCGAAAAATAGGAGCTATCCCTATTATAGATTGTTTGAAAGCTCACACACGAAAAAAACAGGAAATAGTCTCAAGCCACTTACACGACATTACCGGGCATATATGTAACATTTGTAAACTTGTACATTTTGAAAAAAAATTAGATTAAAAATGCCAGTTAGAAAAAGTTATATCTTGGAAAGAGAAACCGCTTGTAGATTTGAAAACAATGATGTTAAAACCGCTAGATCTGTTAAGAAATCTCATGCAAAAAAAATAATAATAATCACAAAATGTTATGAAATGTTTATTTATTTATTTATTTTGTGTGTGTGCATTCAAACAGTTCACACTATCAGAAATTTCTCGGAAGAAATTGCTAAATAACAATTTGTTGAATGATTATTTTACCATACTTAATCAGAATGGTAAAATAACAATAAATAAAATGGTAATCAAACTGATAATTGTGAGAAAAACTTTTTATTAACTGCTTTCACCTAATATGGTTAAACAACCAGAATTTTATCACGCTAACTAGAACCACCTAATGAAGCTTAGTCCTTTGCAATTGCGTGTATATCATAGCCGGGTGGGCTTATCTGTCAATCTCATGACCGGCAGAACTGGAGTTCAAGTCCTAGTGTTGTCACCTCAATATTTCCCCCTTTCCCTTCAACATATGAAGAGTTTCTAGTGTCCGGCACTCTCCAATGCCCATTACCCTACGAAAAGCGGAGCTCCTATGTCTAGTTAAGTAATTAACCTTTTTTTACGTTTTTGAAAGTGCTAGTTGTAAATGGCTGAAAAACCGTATAGTTTTGTATTCATGGTTTTGTAACCATACTTTTTGAAAATGGTTTCAATACCATAAAGGAAACAAATGTTCTTTACCGTAAACTTTACGATTAATCAGATGGACAGACAGCTGCCAGTTATTTTACCATAATTTTAGAATGAAATTTTAAACAGTGCATAACAGGGTAAGAGCCCATTTCCGGACATGGTTTCCTGTACAGTTCCAATCCCGCTTATGTGCCCTAACTCCCCTAAAAGTGTCTCGCAACATTTACGCAACCCCCTGTAATTTATAACATTTTCAAACTTACACAGTTTTAAAAAAATTGAATAAAATCTTATTTAAACGAAGTCTCTGGAGCAAAACTAATTCTAGGTTTGAAATCCCCTCACCCGAATTAGGCAAAATCAAATATTTGCTGGTATGCAACAACAAAATTGTTAATCAGTGTTATTATTTTACCGCTTGTATTTTAAAATTGTGGCAATGTAATAAGTTAAATAAACTATTGTTTACATCTGGTACATTCGGAACAATAGTTTAAAACATCATAGTTTGTACGATTTCTAATAATTCTTTGATAATTTATAAAAAACAACTTCTTTTACGAAAAATAAGTGAATGTGAACAATATATATCGAGTATATAATTGCAACACGATAGATATATCTTAAACCAATATATTTTAAATAAAAATACATTCAAGATTAAAATTCCATTTTTAATGAAAACGGATGCCAGAAAAATACAAGAATGTAACAAAAATGTATTTATATACAATTCTAGATAACTCATTCATTCTAAAAGACTTTCTCTTTTTATGTACATTTTATATTAGTTTTCTAGGTTGGAACGCTTTAAATTCATACTTTATACATAAATTACAACGGTTTTTTTTTCATTGTTGCTCAAAAGTAAAGTAACTATTTTCGAGAAAATATGGCAGATGTTAGTGGCGTTCCATTTAAAACATTTCTTGATATAAATGTTCGATGTTATTTATCTTTCTTTCAGTTGTCAATGACACTCTCTATTTATCAGGTGAAAATCGATAAATCAATAGCAGGTAGAAGAATGCATGATGTATGAGCCAACGCAATAATAAAAATGTGCTTTTTAAATTATATATTAAATGACTGACCTATAGAAAAATACGCATTTTTAAAAAGAAAAGAAACAGTATTTTTGTTTCAGTGTTAAAAAGTTATATATCTCATGTTTTAAACAAACTTTTTAAAAGCATTTATAATTTTTCCATGAAAAAATTACATATTAAATTATAAATTATGTATTAAATGACTGGCCTATAAAAATAAGCATTTTTAAAAAGAAAAGAAACAGTATTTTTGCTTTAGTATTAAAAAGTTATATATCTCATATTTTAAACAAACTTTTTAAAAGCATTTATCATTTTTATATGATAAAACTATTGATGAAACTGAAATTTAATTTAAATGAAAATAGGGTATATCAATAACAAATTCAGCATCGTAATTTGCTGTTTGAAATGAATTATAAAATATTTTCATATTATCATCAAGATTAATCATCAGGATTAACTGCACAGGTGAACAGGCCCCGGAATGTACGCCGCTTGGTACGATTCTCTATTATTCAGAAGGACACGGAAAAAAACAGTTCATAATAAGGAGGCTCCCCTAGGGGCGTATGATATTTCCAGGCATAAGTTCCTACGCAATTTTAATAACAATAATTTGTCCTAACTGCCCTAGAAGTTTGTCGCAACATTTATGTTACCTTCTTTTATATATAACGTTCGTACTCCTACACATTTCAACTAAAAAATAGACTAAAAATGTCATTTAAAAAATAACTTGAAAAAAATGCAGATTGTAGATTTGAAATGAATTATACGAAAGTATCTGACATCCATAAAAAATCTCACGCAACAGAAACCAAAATAAGAAACATTGTTTCCCATTGTAAAGGTTAATAATGAATGTAACTATTATATTGCTGTAATAATTCAAAAATATTATTACTTATTTATGGGGGGTTTTTTTCGATTGTTAAATTAGTGCTATAAATGCTAGTTAAAATTTAAGGAAAAATAAAAATGACGATTATCATTCAGAGCTTCAAATTCCCATTCGTAGGAATCAATATTTATTTTTACTTTTTATTGTATTTTTTAACGCTTTTATTTACTTTTTTAATTTAATGACATTTCAAGTAAGCTTCAAAGTAACGCAGGAAATACAAAGCTAGCACTATGAATTTTAAGTTTTTTTCCGTTTTTAATATTTATGAATTGAGTTAATTATTAAAAAGCATATAAATAGCTACATTTTAATGCTAAAAAAAAAACTTTTTTGTTTCTGAATGAATTTACTAGTTTTTTTCAGAGATGAAGAAAGGGATAATTTTACTTTTATACACAGCTTTTCTCATTAACATTAATTTCATTAGCATATTTTAGCCCTAATTTCATTACCATATTCATTATCATTAATTTCAATATCATATTAATTAACATATTTTCTCATTAACATCAGATAAAATTTCTCATTAACAGCTACATCCTATATCTCTCTATAAAAACTGTTTTATTTGACAAACACTTTGATTGTTATTATTTAACAGCACAACATGACATTAGACAAAAGCATTGCATCATATGATATTAAAAAAAACAATAAGATGTTTTTAGCAGTCACGAGCATAAAATTCATGCATTTCAGAATGATATCTGCAAGTTATTTTTCATCCCTCATATAATAGTATTCTCCCGCAATTTTTCAGTATACCTTTCTTACATCATTTCTGAAATTCTTTTATTTTGATTTCAATTCAAAATTAAATACTTAAGACGAACAGTTGTGTTTATTGTAAATTAAATGCGTGAGATTTCGTTATAACCTTATCATCAAACAAGTAAAAGATTTAGCGATAAACAGAATTGGTTATGCATAAAAAATTTCTATATTCTTGATATTATATAGAGAGTATTTAAAATTGCACAAAAGTATTAAAAATGAAATGTTTCTCGACGTTACTCGCTTAGGTGAAAATGACTAAACGAATTTTAGGATAAGCGAAATTTAAATTTGATCGCAATAATAAATTGAAGTTTGCGTGAAAGTTAGTAGGAATAAGAGAACAGTAAAATATTCTTAAGAAAATAATACGTTGTCTTGGGACAATAATTCGTATTCTTAGCATAATACGCATATGTATAATACGTAATTAGCATAATACGTATACGTATAATACGTTTTTAGTATAATACGTATACGTATAATACGTTTTTAGTATAATACGTTCTTAGTATAATACGTGTACGTATAATACGTACTTAGTATAATACGTATACGCATGATACGTACTTAGTATAATACGTATTCGTACTCATAATATAATACTTAATAATACGCATTTTAGGACAATAATTCTAATGATAATAATACGTTAATACGGTTAACAATTTTTTTTATTTTTAACTATGATGTAAAAGTCTGCTCATTTCGAGCGGCCAAAAGAAACTGAGAATCAATCATGAAGTTTATGCTTAGAATCGATGAGGGAGCGAAGGCCCTAATTTTATGTTAATTTAAGATTAGAAAAAATGGCCATAGTTGCAGAAAGTTTCAACGTTTAGATTATTATCAAGTACTTTAAATTAGGCTGTTTAAGACTTGTAATTAATTTATGGTATTTAAATGTATTATTTAATTGAAGGTACAATATTTATAATATATACATATATATATATATAAATCTATATNTATATAATTGTATCATCCAAACATTAACAAACCAATAGGTGCAGGAATATGCAAATAGCTGAAAATTAGATCTTATGATTGCAATAATAAATTTAGAAGCAACTTTTTCATTCACTTTCTCTTTCACAAAAGATTAATCAATATTTTGACAGTATATACAATAGAAAATTTTGTCCTAAAATTTGCACACTTTTAACAGTTGAACTCAGTATTTTTCATTATATATTTGTTTAAAGATATTTTTTCAGAATTAAATGATAATAACTGAATTGTTTTTATTGTTGTTCATTTTATTGCAAAAAGATTTAGAATTGCAAACTACTTGTTAAACTGTTAAATATAAAAAAAAAATTAAATAAGAATCGTCTGAATTTCAGATACCTGAAAAATGAAACTTTGCATTGTCTAACACACGGGCATTTTGGTTCAAGCAATTTTTTACTAACAGCAGTTTTTTTATTTCTAAACATGTAAAATAAAGTAAAAACATTTAAGCGTCTTTTTAAATAATTGATCAAAATTTCCACCAAGAAAAAAACGGCTTTTATCGGATGATCACAGCAAAGCTCTCACTTAATACATGTTTTAACCTCTGAATAAAAAGCAAAAAAGAAAAGTGTGCAAAACTAAAATCACAGAGTCAAGAAAATAGCCAAATAAACAATATTTTCCTTAACATTTCTTCACAGTTAAATCTCATTCTATTCATTATCCAAGATGAAACTCCCTTTGAAAATCACTTCATAGAATTCATAGGAACACTCTGTTGCAAAACATTTATGTAATTTAGTATCATATCAAATTAGTCTGGTATGAAATTATTACGAAACTCTACAAATTAGTTCTTACTTATCTCCTAATTGAATTAGTGAAGCTGTCAGCTTTAGTTCTTCTTTAGTAAAGAGTTTGTAGTTATATTTTATTTGATATGACATTATGTATGAGGATGATGAATTAACTGTTTGTTTAAACACCCATTTTTGCTTTTATGCGACCAAGTATTGTTTCAAACTTCCGAACCACTTTATGATGGCAATAATTTAACTTGCATTACAGTAAGAAATAAAATCTTATATCGAGATACTTATTGTTGATACATAAATTTGTTGATACAAAAATTGTTGATGCTCAATTGCCATTATTAAAGTTTCTGATTAATTTATTGTAATTTTGTTAATCATAACTTTATTGTTATTATTAAATTTATAACTAGTTTTACTGTAATTGAAAATATAAATTTAACTGCATTTAACGTTTTTTAAAAATATTCTAATTTCAAGTATTGTTATTTTAATTTAAAATTACCGGAAGCATCCTTAAGTAATTAATCAAAAAAATTAGATTGATTAATTTTTAATGTAAGATTAAGAATTTGTCTCAAAAATATGCAAAAAATATTATTTTATGCAATGATAAAAAAAATACACTGATTCTGGTTATTTAAATATGATATATATATATATATATTTATATATACATAATTATTATTACTATCAAGATAAATTTAGTATATAATTATGATTATATACTAAATTTACCAATATCATAACTATTATCATTATTATTGTCATTATTATCATTAATATCTTACTTATTATTTTATCAATTGAAATTAATGTTTCTATTTATTTTCGTAAAATAAATTTGATCTATTCTTGTTCTTTTAATTTTATAATTAGTTTTATTATTATAACTAAGGTATAATATATATAAATGTATATATATGTAGACAAAGAAATTCAACTTTTACTTTACAAATATTTTTAAGATAACTCTGAATGTATTTTTAACTTTAATATTCGCGATATTAAAAAGTTCATATTATTATAATTATCTTAATTATCGTAACAATTTATAAGAAATTGATTAGTCTATTCAAAAAAGATTAAAATTTTGCATCAAAGTTATTTTTGATAAAATAAAATTTTATTAATAAATTAAAAAAACACTTAACTTATTCTTGATATTAATATATTCTTAGCATTAAAATTCATCTTATTATTGTAATAATTTGAATTTAATTAAAAACAAAGCAATAATTAATGACTGACTACCATCTAATTGACCACATATAAAAATAATGATAGCATAAAAATTATTACTGAATTATAAATGCATAACTATAAATTCATAATAATTAAATATTTAATTATAAATATTTAATTATTAGGAATTCTAAGTATTTTTCAACAATTATTTTTATTTATTCTTACTTTTGACTTAATTATTCTTCTTTTTATGAAAATATTTTAACATTCTGATATAGTAAAATAATGAAATATAATGTTTTTTTCAGCTATAATTTAGTTTTGAGCATTATTAGTTACGTTACTTTAAAAATTCACGAAAATTTCTTTCAAGTAATTAAGAAACCAAATGTATTCAACTAATATTAAATTTTTGTTTAAAAAAAATAAAAATATTTTAATAATATTATTTCACATAGAGAAGAAAAATAATTTTCATTTAGTCTTATTATTAAGGAATATCATTAGTAACCTTATTATTAACTTACAACTTCACGTAGAAAATTATTATACTTATAAACTTACCATTATCATTATGAATTCTGCTCAATCAAAAACAATGTGATAAATTTAGTAATAACTTAAGCAGTTAAAATTAAGTATTTAGTAATAACTTAGCTTCATCTTCATCCAATTTGACTTATCATTTACGAAACCAACATTATTCACAAAACTGATAAAGTAAATTAATCTCACTAATTAACATTATTTTTGTACACATAGATTTCAAATTATAATACAAGTTGAAAAACTAAGCATTTATTTCAGTAATATTGCTTTAAAATTTTTTTGAGTAGAGTACAGTGAAAAAAGTCCCTAATCAAATTACGGTATGAAGTACCGGAAATTCAGGTGCATCTTCCATAATATCCAGTTCACCGTAAATACATTCTTGACGTAAAATATTACATCGTAGCGTTTGCAGTAAAATTTATTTAATTAGATTGATTCAGAGACTTTATGGTAATTGTTACTGTAAAATTTACGGTACATCAGATTTTTCGTTCAATCACATGTTCCGAAAAAAATAATTTTTTAAATATTAAGTAATGGCCTCCTGAGTGCCAATACTTTTTACCATAATTCGATTCTTTTTACCATAATTTGATTTTACAGTGTTGCAATTTTATATAAAAAAATATATTTATATCAAGTTGCTTGATTAAAATTAATGTTCACTTTACAAAAAGAATAGTCTATCATCTGAAAAGATATTAAACTAAAATAATTAAAATACATAAAAACAAACCATTATTTAAATAATTAAAATTAAGCATTTGTTTATTAAATAATTTCATAATCTGAAGCTTTCCAATTATTTCCTTGACAATTACGACGGAATAATCACATTGAAAACTCAAACTTGAGTTGTTACAATGTTTGCATTAAATAAATCTGAATATATGCTTCCGTTGTATATAACATTCACACAAATGGGATAACTATAAGGATTAGGTCTCCAGTTTAAAATTAATCTTGACGTAAATTCACCTCGGATGATGATGGCGCATTTCTAGAGAATAAAGTCATTAACGAAAGGATTTATATGCTAAATTTGGGTCCCTCCGTCTTTGAATAGTAAATCTTATAACTTCTGAGAACCAGTTAAAGTAGGCTTGAATTTGAATTGTGTGATAAACATAAGGATGGGTTTAATGATTTTATTCACATTGATTTAACTAGAGTATTAAAACAATGTAAGAAAACTTATGAGATTGTTGATCGATTGTTGTTTTCTAAATTGTTTTTTATTCCAATGAAAATTTATTTTCTATATCGAAAATAATTTTTTACTAATCTATTAAATATTATTTATTTAAAATTTCTCTTTAAAAATATGAAAATATAGAATGCCTTTATTGAATATTCTTCAGTTAAATACGAGGTCTATAGGATTCTAAAAAAGTGTATAGAGGATTCAGTGATTAACTTTTACTGAATTTTATTTATGAACGTTAGACTCACGCTAGTTGTGAATGTGAAAAACTATTATTGTATTCACAATTGTATGTTGAAAGAATTATTTATGAATGTTGGTGAATGTTGTTAATTATAAATGAATGTTGAAAGAATTATTTATCACTATTTGAAAATGTAGTTTAATTCTGCTTTGTCATATAAAGTTCAATACCGATTTCTGAATGTTTTCAAATTTCTCTTTATAATTTTTAAACTATATTGCAAAGCAGATTCATTCATAGTCTCGTAAAAAAATAATCAGGACGATTAGAAAATAGTAAACATGTAAGCGAATTTATAAAACATTCTGTAATTTCCTTAAGAGAATGTTTTTCTTTTAAAGGCATATGATTTGATTAATGTTTAATTTATCTGACCTTCCAGTAAAATTGATATGAAGCATGCTAGCTTAAAATAGCTGCTTATTAAAAGTGATATTATAACTATTTATATAGTTTCTAACCATGTTGTAGGTCTCTATTTGCTACCTGGAGTTCCTAAACTATTGTAATTTAAAAACGGAATCCTATTAACGGAAAAATTTCCAAGTACATGGTTTATAAACCGTGTATTTTGGTTTATATTACCGAAATTGTAGGTGGGGGTTTCAAAAGAAATGTCTTTACCATACAGTACAGTAATTTTCATAGAAATACTTTCTCCATGTATGTTGTTACCGTTTTTTGTAACATCTGTTATGTACACATACAATGTACAAAAAAAAAAACGGGACTTAATGAATAGTAGTTCAACTCACTATTCACTTCAAGTCATTTTTAACACAAGCAAGATTGAAAAAATTAAACAAATAAGAGAAAGGAATAAATAAATAATAAAATACAAAATGAAAGAAACTATCTTTTTTTTTTAGTTCTGCAGAAAAAATTACTTTATTATTAACCTAAGTAAAACTAAAAAAGTAAATACAAATGTTTTTCTTTCCCAGACAATATTCATATGTAAATGAGTTTGAAACTATTCTATTCCTAAAAAACTTAACAAGCTCCATCCATGAGTTTCAGTCATTGGTTAAAATGCCACTTTTCCTAAAATAGTTACATTTATTCAGATCGTTATCCACTATTCACTTTGACCCAAGTAAACTCCTCCTTTTTTCTTTGCTCGAAATGTTATTAATGACCAAATTTCAACCATTGATCATGATTACTTTTAATGGAATTAAGATACCGAGGTAATTGTTTCCTTTTAAATAGCTGGTGTAAAATTATTTCTTTTTCTTCTTAAACGGGCAACAATATAAAGGAAAAAATTAAAACTCAAAATATCATTAGAAGTTTACTTGAGCAGAAATAAATGGCAGAGAGCTTTCTATGAAAGAATTGGTTTTTATTTTATGTAGGGAGTGGTATTTTTACGATGCTATAATTACTCAATTCTAGGTACAAAATGATCTAGTTTTTGCTTTTGCTCTGTTGAGTAAATTATCTTTGTATTGATTTATTTTAATTAGAATAGCGGGTTTCAGAATAATATTTTCTTTCTGTATCAAAATTAAAATATTTAATTAATTTTTTATATAAAACTCTGCTTTTGAAAAATATTCATTTGTACATGGTTTACTATTTTTTAGATACAGTTTAAAAACTCTTAAGCATAGATTTTGTTTCCGAAAATGCTGGTTTATAGCTTTGACAGTTTTTTTCTGTAAAACGCTTTTATATGCAGTAGCGTTAAGATAAAACAAACGAATTCCATTCTTTTAAACTTTTTAAAGATAAAATGGTACAAATATAAATGTTTATTGCGCTAAAAATAATGTGATTTCCTGAATATGCAGATTAAAATTTAATTATTTTTGGAATGTGTAAAATCCATATTTAAAGCTAAATTATTATTTTTATGCATTAAATATATAGCTAAATACCTACGAAATAGATAATTAGCATGAAAGCAACGTAATGAAAAAATAATTTAACATAACAAAAAATTTTACTTCGAAGCTTTGCATTACCGAAATTGCGGCAGTTAATTTAACCATTTTTTTTGTGTCTTGCTCCAACCCCTAACCTTTTTATAACTATTTAAATATTTAGAATACAATTATCAAACGTAAAATTAAATGCATCAATATTGTAATTAAAATTTATTCCTTTCTTGCATGTGTACCAAACTAGCATTATTCTTTTCAAACTAAAGTTCATATTTCATTAAAAACGCTTTATTAAGAACTAAAAACATTTTTTATTTCACTAAATTCCATGCTTTGAATTAAAATTTGATAACTCATGAAGCGATATTGTTAATTTATTATTATTAATTGCTATTATCCATAGAGATATCAAAGAAAGAAAAGTTTATAGGCAATACAAAAAGAAATGACTAATTTTCTATTAGATCATATTTAACGTCAAATTTCGGCAAACTACCACATCACAAATGTACTGCAAACACTTGAACAATAGCACTAACGTATCAACACATGAAGAAAACAATATCCTAATAATATAATAACTCATGAAGCGATATTGTTAATTTATTATTATTAATTGCTATGATCTATACAGATATCAAAGAAAGAAATGTTTATCGGTAATATAAAAACAGATTACTTATTTTTTATTAGATCATATTTAACGTCAAATTTCGGCAAACTACCACATCACAAATGTACTGCAAACACTCGAACAATGACACTAATATATCAACACACGAAGAAAACAATATCCTAATAATATTTTCGAAATACCCAACACAGCAGCGTGGTTGCTACGAATTGCGGCATCCGGACAAATATTATCAAAGTTACCTCGCTTTTTCCCCGAATCTGATGATCTGAAGGAAAAAAATACCTCACAGCTGCTTTTTCCTGATATTTTTCCCTGCGTTCTTTAGCCAACGTATCGTATAAAAAGGGAATAAAACGGAAAAATAACTATAAAAAGGTCGTTTTGCTAGGCTACCTGCCCTGTCCATTAGTATTATTTGAGCAGGTGGCTAACTTCTCAACTAAGAAATAGATTGAAAAGAAAGTTTCTTTAGAATAATACAATTACTTTATATACTTGACTAAACAGACAATGGAAATTAATTGTTTAACTAATACAGATGAGAAATAAACCATGTGGTAAAATACTGCATTTATTAGCATGGTTATTAGAGGACTTATTTTGAACTATATAATGAATTAAATATTGAGTTTCTGGAAAAGTTAATTGATACTTGAAACTATCGCCCAGTTCATTAATATTTAAACAGTTCATTAGAGTATATGACCACATTAATAGGTGAATATTAATTTTACCCCTTTAGTCGAAGTGATTAAATATATAATTGTTCGTATACTTTCTATCTTAATGAACTAAATTTATACTTATATCAACTTAACAGGCTTTCTTATTTTCAAACTGCAACAAAACTAAGTAATTTTTTAAATAATGAAAGCCATCAATTTTATTTTAGAGGCAGGCGAAAAATTATTCAATAAAAATGAAACAATCTTGTATGTCTTGAACGAACTGTGTCCTTGTTAATGTGTCTACTTTCTCTGTGCCCTCAATTGTATTTATTTTAGAGCTAATCTTTACATTTTTATTTTATTTTATAATTATAATCTATTTGAAAATAAAAACCCCTCTAATTTATATTTAGAGACTGTTAGAACGATAATAAATAAAATAACGATATTACAACCATATTGGAAAGCACTTTTTAATTGTATTCCAATTTTTAATTGGCAATCAAATGCAATTTTTTAAAACTAATCTTAATCATTTACCATTCTTTAACCTATTCATTTCACAACAGATGGCTGGAAAACGATGCAAAGTACTTAAATTAGTATTAAAAAGTGTTGATATGCAAACAACATTGTATAAAAAGTTATTTATATATAGCACTTATATAGAAAATTCTAAAACCTAATAAACAAAGGAAAACATAACTACCGAAAAGCTTTCTAAGAATTACTGGTAAAATTTAATACTTTCAACAGAATAGCAAAGTACTAAACTCACATTATAAATGCTGAAAAGTACCAACAACATCAATAAGCATAAAAGATAATGCATAACAAAAAAATCACGTTCTTTAAGATAAAGTTTTATGCAATTACACACACTGTAAAAAATTCTGAATCGGTGCTCAATACTTTTACCTAAACATATAACTCAAAAATAAATCTGTTGTACCTTAGTTTTTACAGTAATAATTATTGTAAAATCACTGAATAACTCTAATAAAATAAATATTACTGTAGAAATTCTGGTATATTTTAAAGAGAAAATATAATTTATGCATATATTTAATTATAAATTTAAGTCCCCAGTATCCCGAAACTTTATACCGTAATTTTATCCGGAATTTTTTACAGTGCACGTATTATACTTCTACATGTTTACAAACAAGTACCGGAAAATATTTCGAAACAACTGAAGCACCAGTTTCAGTAAAAAAAATTTCATATTTTACTTAAATATAATCTAAGTTTACATGCAAATGTTGCTTGAATAATGTTACGATAATATTTAAATGTTTTTTCCTGTTAGTTTTTAAATGTTGTACAAATAAATAAAAAAAAATAATGTGATTTTAATTGTGCTTGATAGAGCGTTAGGCATAAATTTCAAATGCAACTTTTCAATGCTTATTCTTTTAAAATTATTTCTTAATAATTGTCATGAACGCTAACTATGATGAACTGAAGATATATATCAAATTAACAGAATTTTTAAAAAAAACATAATTTTTTTTATTTATTTATTTATTTATTTATTTCAAAGTATGTTGATAAATCTTGCGAAATATTTAAATTCGATTAACTCGAAAATCACGCTAAAGTTTACTCGACTTAGTGGTTGATGTATCCCAATAAATCTAAACGGAAAAAAAGACAATTTTCGAAAATATATCGTTAAAATAGAATTCTATTACATATGAAAATAGTATGCTTACATTGATAAAATGCTTAAAATCATATGTGTCGGAGCTCATTATAAAAAGAGCACGATGCACAATATAAGGACATAGTTAAAAGGTTAAAAATAACAAAATAATATTTTCATTAAAATATCTTTTTTTAGCTATTTGGTGAAATCATAGAAAACTATATAAACTTTAATTACCAGGAAAAATAAATTCGCAAAACCGTGCTCAAGTAATTAAATTAACATTTGTTGCATGCTTCTCATCTTTACTTAAAGTACTACTAAATAAAAAAAAACTGCAATTATGTTCTCTTACCTAAAGTGCTTTTAGCTTTGTTTTAGGAAAATCTATCATTGGGATAGATCGTTGCAACTCTAAAAAACAAAAGAGGTAAAACGTAAAAGGCCACTTCTACTTTTTTCGGGAAGGACTAGATAAAGGACTTTTAAGGTAATAGAAAAGAAAATAAATTGTTAAAGTTCGGGAAATGAGAAGTCCTTAAATTTGTTTCCGGTTCGCTAGTTACGTTTCCTTAAGCTTTTAATCCTGATATATAGAAAAGATTTCAAACATTAATGATACATACGCTTCATCGATAGCTGTGAATTTCTAAGGATATCTAGAAATAATCGAATTCATTTTTTTGTTTTAGACGTAATATTTCGAAAAAAGAAATCAAATTTAAAAATAAGGCTGAGAAAATACATACATCATTATGCAATCATTGAAACCATTTACTTGATTTATCTATCCATTTCACCCCAAGAAAAACCTATTTATAAACATTGAATATTTTAGCTTTCATTACTTAAGATTTGTACTTAAAAGTTGTTTTTAATAAGATCTATCACAGTTTCTAAAGAAATAAGAATAAAATTTCTGGTGACATTTCAAGTGATTAAAAGAAAAACTAAATTAAACTAAAGATTTAAAGTTCTTAGTAGAAGAATATATTTACAGTAATTAAAAAAATTGAAAATTAGTCAAAAAAGAGTTATTCCAAAAATGAATTTAATTAATTATTTTTCTATTAATTGATTCACTTATCGAAATGATATTAAGTTTCAACAAACTGAAAATTTTTTACAAAATGACCTAAGCAGTTATTTTATTTAAACAAATTGTTGTATTATTAATGAAATTATATGAGAATAAACTTACACGTGTTTTACTATGCATATTACTCATATTATGAAATCTTATCATGTGATTTCATTTCTGGTACACTAGAACCAAAAATATAATAACGAAAACTGAAAAATTGGTAAAAAAAATTAAGAATTAAAATCCTAATAATAAAGCCGAACGGAAATAATATTGTCAAGATATTTGAAACCTTTATAAAAATACATATTTAAATATTATTAATTAAATGTATTATAAATAAAATGCATTTTTAATTAAATGTATTATTAATTAATTTCATTGTTAATTAGTTTATTATCAATGTATTTATTATTATATAATTTATCCTTAATAATTTTATTATTAATTAAATGTATTGCGACTAATTTTATTATAATTCATTTTATTAATTATTAATTTATTACTAAATAATTTTTTTATTAATTTATTGTTAATTAATTCTATTATTAATTCATTGTATTATTAATTCATTTTAGCTACTGTGATCAACTAGGTTTTTAATAGCTATGCATGATTGAAAGAAAAATAGCTCAGGTAAAGCTTACGACAAGTAAATGTACAATCGTAAACTTAATCCAGGTGTTTATTATAATTTCAAAATAGCTGTCAAAAACTACATCTACTCAAAATATATCTACAATCAATTTAAAAAACCAACTAATAAATATTACAGTAAAACTTCATACTTAAAAACAACTGTTAAAATGTGAAAAACCAATTGAGTTTATGTCTTCATTATTTATTCGCATTCTAAATTAATCAATAAACATTTTTCAAAAAAGAAAATCAAATTAAATTAAAGAAATTTCGGTGGGATTTAGGAATAATCCAGAATTCCAATCATCTGCTTTGAATTCCAACATCAATGAGAAATTCTAAATTGCGTGTGGCCTTAATGAGGAAATCAGAACCGCCTCTTTGACAATTGATTAAAATCTCTAGACAGCTAAGAGAATTCGAGATAAACATACCATTATTCCTCTTAAACTTCGCCAAATTATTGTATGCGGCGCTATTGCTATCCTAGTTATCTGTATAATAAGCCCTATCTTCAACATATACTAGGCTTAAGTATTGTTCTTTACTTCCTGATTACCTGTTAAAATATCGATTTTATTTTATCTTTGCGTATGAATGACAACGCTTAAAAAATAATTACTAACTCTTGCTAGCAAATTAATAATTGGTTTATAATAATTATTGATGGTATAATTAGTTGTTAATTATTTATTATTTATATCATTATTAATTATTAGTAATTATTGATAAAAGTACTAAATTTTTTATCTATAATAACTACACATTGGTTTTAATTATTTTCATTAATATTATTTCAAAATATTTTTTATTGTTTGTTAAATACTGATGGTATTAAATATAACAATTAATAAATTAGGCGACATGTAATAAGTGAAGGATTTACCGTGATTTGGTTATGAGTTGCATTTTTGATATTTTTTTCTCTAAAATATATATAAAATCACTGAATAACTCTANATAGCAATTATGAAACGTAGACTGCTACCCAGGTGCTAGTAACAAGTAAACAATGTCAATATTGCTTAAAATCAATGCAGCATATATATATATATCTTTAGTAAAAAATGCAGATACATCAAACCCCTAAAAGAGCTTTTGAGCAGCAAATAGATATGGCAATATTTGGAATAATTTTTCGAATTTAAAAGTGTGTTGTATTGTAATTTCAGCAACAATTGATTAAATACAAAAATTTGGAATATGTATAAAAATGCGTACGAAGAAATAATAAAGCATAACCCATTTGCTGCTACTTGCAATATTTATTTTGCAGCTTATAAATTGGGTATTTGAACTTGAAGAAAAAAAACAGGCATAAAGGAAAATGATTTCCCTTACCAATTCGAAATGGGAAATAAATATTTTTCCAATTTAATGCGAAACATTTTAGGGGGGAAAAAAGTACGAGAACACAAATGGTGAATGCCTATGATCATAGCCAAACCCTTTCTTTACATATCATGCATCAGTAGAAAGTATCAAACATCAACATGATATTATTTGTGATTGAAACAAGCTTTCTTGATCTGAATTAAATTCAGTTTTACAGAAAACAAATAGAATTACATTATTTTTCACTTGAGAAGTTCAGTATGTTTTTACAAAAAAAAAAAAAGAAATACCGATATTTATTTTAATACATATAAGCTTAATATTTTATATAAAGTGGAAAAAAACTGTAGTATCACTATAAAATTTCTAGAAAGCTTAAATTCCATATAAACTTTTCTAGTAATTTAAGTACAAGAAACTTAATACGCATACTATGTTAACTGAGTTTAATGCGAAGATGCGTAGGTGATAATAGACCTGCATTTATTATTATTTTGTATGCATGAATACGTAGTTAATTGTAATAGTAAATGCAAATGCTAATTGTAATAATAAATAAAAATTTGCCCCTTTTTGATTTAAGCTAGATATTTCACTCTGTTACCAAAAAAGTCGAATAAAAATCTAGAATTTGTTTTGCCAACTGATCTAATGGTTTTCACTCAGGTTTTTTCCATACAGAGATACATGTTTCTAGAATTCGTTTCGAGATTTAGGTAAAAACTACACATACTAAGGGTCTGAAGCCAAAACGATAGTATGTATAAGGAACTAGGTACATTTAATCTATTTGAATCTATCATATCTCAGACCTTCTTTCACATCAACCGATATAGCTGAATCTACCTTGGCGAAGAGGTGGATGCCAGCTTAGACCTTTTACCACATAAACTGATCTCGTTGAATCTATCGTAACTAAGAAATGGGTACCAGTTCAGACTTTTTACAACATCATCTAACTACCATAGCCTTTTTTCCTTAGAATACTCTAACTCGTATTAGTTTATAAACTATTTTCAAACATGCTGTGCTTTAAGCACTTTAAAAACCTAAACTTAAAGAAAGAGATTAACATAGCATGTTAAAATTCCATTTACTTAGCAGCTAAATTTTGTTCTTGACAACAGTAAAACCAAAAATAACGACTGCTTTACGGTGTTAAATCCTTAAAAATCGTTATAAATAAAACAGCCGTTGTCAATATGAGAACACAAAATTTTAAAATGCAACTAGTAACAAAATATACTAAGATCAAGAATTTATGATTTACGGAGCTTAAGCTGAAGGCCTACAAGATGTTTACTAACATTTTCTCAACACAATGTGCATAAACGGCAATCTTGAGCAATATAACGTGATTTAATGGCTATCTTGATTGTTTTTCTGTACCTTTACACACTTTTTCAAACATATTCAAGTGGAAAAATTCTTTTTTACTGAAGATAATTTGAACTTGTCACGCGAGTAAGAAAAATCTCAAAAACAAAAGTATTTTAATAACATATGTATCGATTTACTTTCTAAAATTGATAAACGAAGAGTATGCATAGAGCTCTTTAATATTATTTTATTTGTAGTAAGAGATATTTAAGTTGCTCGTTGCAATTTGTACAGCAAAACCTTAAATTTGCTTTAAATAAATGCTACCATTATAATTTTTAACAAAAAAATTGACACTTTGATTTAATCTTCAGTGTTTATTCTTTTGAAATAAAGCAAATGAATTATTTTCAAAGCACTTTGTATTTAAAATACAATCTTCCATAAACTTAATTTTCGGTATTTAAAAACAATATTATACTGAATAACCTACATTCATAAATCATCATGTGTAAATTTCCATCTTATTTGAAACCGAATGGAAAAAAACAATATTTAGAATAAAACTAAAATGTCATAAAAAATATTATATAATCCTTAACAATGCAATTTCTATAATTTTTTTCAGCTGCTTTTCACACCTTTAAAAATTTTTGAATTTCTTTTTTTATGTTAGTTGTGTGATTTCTCTTCAAAAAACGGTTATACCTTTTACGAAACTTTTTGGCCGAAAAAAGAATGAATGAAAGCAGATAATCTTTTGTAGTGTCAATAGAACAGATTGTGTTGAAAGAAGCATCACTTTTTGTTTAACCAGTTGCCATTATTGATCCGTTTATGTGTTTTGAAATAAAGGGTGTTAGGAAAAATTAAACCTACTATCAATAAATAGATAAATAAAATTTCACATTTTTTTAGATTCCTGTATAACATACCCGGAAAATATTTACATTTTAATATACAAATTAATAAGTGTACAACACAATAAATAAATTGTATAATACTGCACAATCCATTTATCACTAGATTTTGAGTAATGACGTCTACCATGTACAATTTACCCTTGTACAAGTACAATTTACCCTTGTTCACTGTGTAAAGCATAATTATACACTAAATATATAGGCTAAACAAAAATACGAGCTTTTTTTTTGGTTTTAAGAATTCGAAACTTTTTTCCTCACAGTCGTATCCCCTGACAATTTTGCGTCAAACTTTGTTTAGGAAATTTTTAACAGATCATAATCAAAGCTTTCAATATTAATGGAAGTACCTGTACATTGGAAAAGCAATGCAAAAAAATGCAAGTTGACCCAAAGCAATTTGCCAACTATACTTACAGAAAGACATCTAAAACTTGAATGTGTGCATTATTATTGTTGGCAAAGTCAATACCTATTCTTTTTCATGACTATGAAAGACAAAGTAATGCTAATGCCATTAAGCATTTTTTCAAATCTATATGCAAATTTTATTTGAATATTTTAAAAATCTTGGTATCTTTTTTCCTTACTCAAACCAGTTTTTATGGAAATTTTGTTTTTAAGAAAGATATACTGATTGTTGTTCTTAATGCAAGTTATTCAAGGGTGCAAAAGGTACTCATTGAGTGCTTTGACCATAATCTTTCAAAATACGATAGCAATTATGAAACGTAGACTGCTACCCAGGTGCTAGTAACAAGTAAACAATGTCAATATTGCTTAAAATCAATGCAGCAAAATTCAAATTATTTGTCATCACCAACATATGCCACTCATGGTTTTCCAAAGATTATAACTAGGACAGTTTTTAATTTTTGAAGGCCTATCTATATGAAACAAATATAACTAAAACTATAATAAATATAAAATCAAAGATGGAATGATATTTTGAGCAATTTTTTTGAAATAAGTATTAAAACAATTTGAATTACTAAAATGCACTTAAAATGCAGATTTTTTGTTCAAATTCTTATAATTACTAGAATCCTTAGAATTATTTGAATTATTTTGCTCACTCCAGCCTTTACTACTATTGGTTCTCCAATAGCTTATAGCTAACAAGAAGACAATTTAAAGTTCCGGAATGTTTATCAATAGGTAATAAATATAAATATAAAATGATGTTTTGGAAAAACATTTCATTTCAATGCAGATTTTTATAATAAAAAAACAGTTTCACTGAAGCATACTTATCATGCAATTAAACATTTATTACAGCCTATATACTGAAGTAGATGAAACACTTTCTTCTCAATGCAAAAAATGTGGTGAAAAAAATCGAAAGTAAAAAAGAGAAAAAGCAAGGAAACTTATTGAATTGCCTTTGCTTACTAGCTTGCTTTCGTTACTTACGTTTAAAAACTTTTAATTATTTAATTTTAGGTACATGCTGAAGCATATATTATAATAAAATAATTTCGAAACTTTCTAACAAAATTGAATTGGAATTTAGAATTTTTTAAACAGCTCAGACACAGTATTAATAAATGCGCTTAAAATTTTCTAACATATGATAGACAGTATTGTAAAATAAAAACAGCCAGATCAAAGAGTCAACTTCAATTATTAAATCAATTCTTACTTCAAACAGATTTCTTCCACTTTCATCTTTTATTACAGAAAATTAGATAAACTACTTTTTATGCCCCTTGTAGCAACGGATGGAGAAGGGAAAGAATAGATGGCATCAATCTTGCAGCTCTGAAGATAACGAACCATCTCTTTGATGCTCTTGGGGGAATAAGAACAGAAAAAGATCACTATTCTTGCCTGACCCCCTCTTCCTGCTTGAAATCGATCCCTCCCCCAAAGGAATTCAATCCTGAAATGTTCAGATTTTTCCTTTCAGCGTCATATTAAGAAGGAATCAGGGAAAGAAGTTATTGAAAAGGTTGCAAGATAAGCTTTTTTTTTCTAAACATAAAACTATTAGCCTGAGAAAAATAATTTAGAAAATAATCTTTAAGTGCTCTGTTATAGTTGACTTCAATTAAGCTTTAAATTAAATAATACGAAATAGTTAGGATAATATATATAACTAATCTTTCTTATTAACTACACAGCCAGTATGAGAAAGCTTTTGACCAATGAAGCTTATAGTTACTAAGTTTTGAGAAAATTGTAAGTTACTATTATATACATAAAAAAACATTCTAGGTTAAAAATCATTATCCAAAGAATTTGGAAATTAATCTTTAAGTGCTTCTTTAAAATTTACTTCAACTAACCTTCAAATTAAATAATGCGAAATAGTTATGATAATATAACTTAGGCATATAACTAATCTTCTTACTAACTACATATCCAGTATGAGAAAGCTTTTATTCAATACAGCTTAGAGTTACTAAGCTTTGAAAAACATTGTAAGTTACAGATACGTATAATAAGAGAAACATTCTTTTTTTTAAAAAAAATTATTAGCCTGAGAAAAAATAATTTTGAAAAAAATCTTTATGTGTTTCCTTATAGTTCATTTCAATTAACCTTTAAATTAAATAGTAAAAATAGTTTGGGATAATATATATAGTAATTATTATCTCAAATTGTTCATAAATTATTAACATAAATGATTAAGCATTAGATCAAACTTAGAGAAATTTCCCTTTATTCCTTTAACAGCCAAATAGAACGTTTAACAACAAAAGAATAATCACATTATTTATTAAGAATTAAATTTTCTGATAAGTCAATTTAAATTTTATTTTCTAACATAAGTCTAACCTTCTACATCTAGCTTTCTATAGTGATAACATTTTAAACTATTAACAGAGAGGCAGTTTCAAACCGTGAATCTATAAAAAATAATTTGGTGGGACATTAAAAACTAAATTTGTAGCACATCTTATAGGAACATTTTATGACTTAACATACACGATTTATGCAAAATTATTCCATAAACATTTCTTGAATTTGAAAACTTAATTGTAACCCCTACTTTCTAAGCAGCATAGCTGCATAATACATTGTTACATAATAAATGTTTTAACTTCGAATGAAACCGACATTATAACATTCGGAGGGCAAAAAGATAAAAGTTTTTTTAAATTTGTCAATTTTTCTTAAAGAATTTTTTAATCGAAATATGTTTAAGGAAATTAAATGCAAGGATTTATTAAAAATTAAGGATGTAAGTCATTTTTAAACAATTAGAAATATTTACTTATTTTTTCCATGAAGGAGGTTGTAAACCTGATATAATTATAAAATTATATAAACAAAAGTTTTTTAAAATTCAAAACATTATGCTTACACTTTAGTCAGTTAAAGGCTTAGACAAGTTTATATTGTTCCTTTAAGGAATAATTAATATATTATCTGTTTAAAAACTAAACACTTTGCAGCCATATGAAGTCAATATATTTTTTTTTCTATTTTAAAATAGTCAATTCCCCCTTTCAAAAAAATATTTCCCCCCATAGTGGTTTTACTAATTACAGTCAAATGGGTCACTTTAATTCTAATTTTAATAAATAAAACACTTCCCATATTTCGAATTAGTTCATTATTAATTGCTTACACATAAATGCAATTCATTACAGATTAGGACAAATTTGGTATTTTAAATAAAAAATTTCTTTTAATTGTTCAAAACATAAAATCTATTTTGAAGCAGTAATTCTACTTAAATCCTTAAAAAGAAATATAAGAACGAACAAATTGTTTACGCTAGCCTAATGATTCTTCCCACTGGCCATATATCTGAATTAAAGGCAGAAAAGTCTAATTCCTTTAAATTCCTAAAAATAGCAGTACTGCGACGAACTTTTACAACAGACCACCCAGTTAGAAAAAGAGGGCGCTGTAGTCTGCAGGCGAGCCCCCAAACACTCACAGGACCAATGCTGGCACTGTGCCAGAAAACTAGCCCTTTTCAGATCAAAGAAGAGTGTTTTCGTATACTCGCAACCGCTGAAAGATTCCATCGATTGAGGATAGGAAAAAAGGGGAAGGGGCTACTAGATACAGGAAAAACGAACGAACTTTTCAACTGGCCAGAGTAAGATATAGGAGTCGTGATACGCGATGGAATCAATTTTCAGTGGAAAGTTTTTCAAAACAAAGGAACAAGTGAAATTTTTGCTTTCGATTTATTTTTTATTCAAAAGCTCATGATGAAATGAGTTGGAGGCTTTTCTGAATTTGATGACTCTAAGATTTGATGAGAGAGTATTTTTCCTTTCTTTTAGTTTAAAGTAGCAGGAAAAAATTCAGAATAATTTTTTAAAAAGAAACAGAAAAATAATATCGAAAAGAAAAAGAGAGGAAATCTTATTGGGAAAAGTTTTGATTTACATTAGACTCTCTAAGTTTGCATTTCATACTTATCATCATTTCTTTCATCGTTAAATAATTTTAAAACATTTTGAATAAAATAAAATCTATTGTTGTTTTTCGGTTTTCAAGAAACTGAAACACGTTAATAAAAAGTATTTGATGCTTAATGAAAATTAGATGTAAATTGGATAGATGTAAAATGAAAATTAGATGTAATTCAGAAGAAAAAAATATGAAAATGGTTAAGCTTCAGTATGTCAATACTAAGCTTACCATGAACTAGAAAAACCAGACAAAAATTCCAACCACTCAGATAGAGTCCTCAGGCAAAATCTTTCACCTACGCTAACAAGAATGGATGTCCAAATACTTATTGGTAGTGTATTTTGAAGATTTACGCAAGTAAACCTTCTTTAAAAAAAAGGAACTACTAAAATTATTTTTTTATTTGAATGATAAATATTATTTCGATTCCAGAGATATTTACAGAAATTTTAATATAAGCATAGATAGAAATTACGAAAACTATAAATTTTTTATTCGAATTATATTTTACTTATAATATTGAATCGCTTTGATACCCGCAAACAATTTTTTTTCTTTTCTTTTTTTTTACTACTATATTTTCTATAAATTTTAAATATGCTTAATATCATACGGTATTTTTTTGTTAGAAGTTAAATACAATAAAATGAATTTTATTTTTTCTCAATCACATTTTTCTTTAATTTGAGTATCAGATTTTTGCCTGAAATATACATTATTTCAGAATGTATTCTAAGTAAACTTGTTAGCAATTAATGGCAAGTTTCTTACGTTATATGCCTATTTTAACACAAGTCTTATTTTGATTGCGGATTTGTTACTTTTAATAAACTCAAATTCTAAGACCATATGCGTTAAATTTTTTTAACGTAAAATTAACATTAAGGGTTCCAAACCTTGGATCGCTCTTTTGACCAAACTATTGGGAATTTATTTCCCAGATTGCGATTACCCGCTATGTTTTGGAGTTCTTTAACCCGAATCCGCTGAAAAAGGTATGTTTATTTAGAGAAAGTTTGCTTTTATGTTTGATTTCCTAACTTAAAATATCGTCGGCACAAATTAATTAGCATATTTGGGGTCTCCTTCTCGAACCATTAAGATTGAATCCTAGAACGTGAAGATCCGATCATTAGATCAAAAGTAATTTAAAGTAATATTTTTTTCTCTTTTTGCCGCACTGTTCATTAATAATTCAATTTAGTGAAATATGACATATTGTCCTCGATGTTATATAGTGATTTATAAACCGCTCTCTAATAAAAATCTGTATTTATTTATGAAGCATGAAACAGCTTAAATGTTTTATTACGAGTTATGAAACGCAAACATTAAATGACTTATTCTTATATTTTTCCAGTGCAATCTTCTAATTATTTGCGTAAAAATAATTAAATTAAAACATTTTAAAATATACACCTTTCATTCTTATTACCCATATCTCAACTTTTGTTTTAAAATAGATATTAAAATTCATTTTAAATCGGAGAGTAATTAATCTCTATTATATATTATACGATCGAAAATTTAAGTTAATAATTGGGTTAAATTTAATTTACGCATATTTTTGGCACAGTCATTATTAGAAATTAAACACATAAATACCACGGTATGAAAGCATTTTCAAATGGTTGCTTTCTAAAATTTCATATTTCTTAAGAAATATTTCACTTTCCTAACGTTCCGCGCGTAAGGTCGTTAAACATGCCACTCTAAGCTATTAATTTGATAAATGATCAAATTATGTAAACGCCATAAAAACATAAGACTCCGCTCTCAGTTTTTTGTGAGCATTTTAATTACTCTGTTTTCGCAAATGTTCCTCATTTTTTAATATTATCGCTTATGGGAATGTAATTATTCCAAAGTAGTGGAATTATTGTAACTTTTTTAAATTCGAAATTGACGCATATTTTTTATATACATAAAATAAACGTTTGTTTCTTTTCGTGCTAATTGTATTTCGTGCTCATTTCTTTGTAATTTTTATTATTTACTTTATATTTAATAAAAACATCATATTATCCTCTTTAAAATCACTGTTTTTCACATTGCAAATTACTTGGTATTGAAATAGCGTAGTTTCAAAATTTAATCATTGGATTTCAGAAATTAATATTTAATTAATTAAGAAACAAAAACGCCATTTAAATCCGTCCGACTGCAGGCGATGATGACGTGTATTAAACCAACGAAACTAGGTTTATTTTTATATAAATATTTCTCATTATTTAATTTTAACTAATCTGTTTATTCCGGCAATCATATATATTTGTACTGTTTCAGTACCACTTTCCTCAGTGATGAACTTACAGCTTAAATATTAATTAAAAACTCCCAAAAACTTTTCGGAATTTGTTTATGACAAGAATTCTAAACCTGTGCAAGAATTGAACAGTATTTTATTTTTTAAAACAATAATATTATAAACAGTTTATTTTGTGAGAATCAAGATTGAACTTTGCTTGAAACATATGCACAGTTAAAAAAATACTGAAGAAATGGTTTACTAGCTTATATAATAATCTTAAACTTCTGTTTTATATATACATCAATACATATTGTATTAAATTAAAACAGAAGTTTAAAATCAAAGATTATTTTTGGATACTCTTTTTTTAATATATTTAAGCATTTTTAAAGGTAATATTGAATACAAAAAACACAAAAAGCAAGTTTCATAGCCTTTTAAAAAATGCAAATTTAATGTCGTAATCTATATTTTTTAAATCAAATCGACTAATATTTTGATCTAGAAAATCGAGAAAAAATATTTATACAACTTATTTAATAATAATTTTAGTTAATAGTCATTCTATTAACTTTATTAAGTATTTTTTAAATAATTTATAGAATTGTACATTTTTAATAATTTTATTAATTAGCTTTAATATCTTTAATTATTTGCTCTTTGTAAAAAGTCAATTATTAATTATTTTCAAAACTTTCAATACTTAATCATTTTTAATATTTTAACAAGTGTGAAAATATAGTTATAATTAATTATTTTTAATAGTTGAACAATTATAAAAAAAAATTTTAACCATTTTCGAAATTTTCACGATTAAAATGCTATATCATTTATAATGAATTATTTTAAAAATTAATTTAAATTTTTCATATAAGTTATCATAATAAAGGTAATATTATTTATTTATCAAAACAAACTTTGAGACGGAAATAAAATTAAATTTTTAATAATTCCCATTTAAAAGACTAATTTCCTTAATTAACCAAATCCCTAATTCAACTTATTTCCATATTCTTTACTCCTAATTTGCTAATACCAAACATAGAAAAAAAAATATGTCCTGACTTTCGAAATCTTAGCAGAAGTTCCTTTGGAGATTTTTCTCTTCAAGTCATCCTGAGGGATTTTAAGAGATTCTTTGGAGATGTTCTTTATTAGTTAAGGATTTTCAGTGGAAATTTTTTAATCTGGCTTATCTCAGAACTTTACTGCGACCTTCAGACTGATTTCTGTAAATGTTTCTTTACCGCATTTGGAGTATTGACGCAAGAAAGCAAACAAATATAACTAAAAGGCTTAGCGTCTTAATACGACGCTTTAAATTCACTTCGGTAATAAAATTATTTTATATTTGTTTAATTATATATATATATATATATATACATATATCAAAAAGTAGAATAAANTTTGAAATACGCTAATAATTATTTTGACTTATGCAGACTACATTAAAAATAAGTTTCAATTGTATAAATAACTATATTCAACTATTTTAGAGAGAAAAAAACTCACAATAAATGTTATCTAAGAAATGTACCATATCGGGTTCATGATGTTATTTTCAATTTGTTTTTTTTACTTAAAAAAAAAGGAAAATATGAAGTCTGTATCCTAATTTGTTCTCAGGAGAAGTAATATTAATGAGCTAACGTATAATACATTTACCAATAAACTTCTTACTTTTCTTGAATCATTACTTTGTGCATAAAAAAATAAAATTGATCGAAGGCACGATATTCTCCCCAATATAGATTTTTAAGAAAAACAGCTCAGTCAAAAATATACAACTTTAACCATTGATATTAACGAATCAAGATTCATACGCAACAAAACTATGCTGATCAATCCTTTTTTATTTCAATGTACATAGAACTAAAATGTTTTTCTTTCTATATATATATATATTTATATATATATATATATATAATAACAATACATAAAACTTGAATGAAGCAACACAAAAAAAAATCTTAATACATAAAAGTTGCATGCGTTTCTATGACAAACACGAGTAAAATTGTTATAATTGTCAAATGAATAATATAACTTAATATAATTGAGCTCTAATAGTTGTTAATATATTATAAAATTTAGTGAAAATCTAGGTAACTTCGTCATTTACCTGGCGTCTTAGTATAGAACAAATATGAAATTATAGAACAAATTATAGGACTTATATAGAAAATTATAGATATTATAGAACTTAGTATAGAACAAATCTTCAATCCTGCTAGCTTTGTTATTCTCATGAATAATACCCAATATTTTTTTCACTATATCTTACAATTACATTTAATTTTTCTTCCTTTTTAAAATGTGAAAGGCTTAGAGTTATTATACTGTTAAATAAGTCAATAAGTTTTATATGAAATTAAATATAGGTGATAATTAAGTATAGGTAACAATTCAAATTTCAACTAAAAAACCTAAAATTTAAATATAAATGAGGCTGCAAATTTGAAATTAAACATGCAAATAAATACTAGTTTTAACTACCGACTCAATGAGTGACAACCAAAATAATTTCAAATGAAAAAAAAAATATTTACATTAATGTTTTATGACAACCATTCTAATATTTACCTTCCAATTCTTACCCTGAATCATTAAAAAAATAAAAAATATATAGTTTTACCTCATTTTTTTCAAAACAATAAAAATTAAAAATGCAGTGTATTACAATTCTTAAACACAATTTTTTATTTTTTTAAAATCTTTTGGATACGCCGAGTAAAGTCACTTAAAGTACATTCATAAACTCAAATTACTATTTCTGTTCTCCTATTCAAATTACTTCTATTCTTTTATTGGAATTACATTTATTCTTCAAACCTTTTAGCGCAATATGTCAACCAAAGTTATCTTAACAGTACTCAAAACAGTTTCTGAAAATCTACATAATTCCTACTCAAAATAACGTTTCCGTACCAACTAAAACATTTTAAAAGCCCTTTTATAAGGACGGACAAAATTTTAACCACCGACATTTCCTACGTCTATGAGGACCGCAAACGGTGTTTCCCGGCAGCTTAATCAGCGAATTTAACGACACCGAATAAGAGCAGAAAGACAAGCTCAGCTAATGGTGCCCAGAAAGCAGATAATGGTCTTATGTCGCTTATCAAACGCCGAGTTACGAGTATAACTGGGGAAAAAAAGTTTTTTTTCGGTGAAATACAAAGCGAGCAAATGAAGCAGACTGGTTCGATTTACCGTCAAACATCAAAAGAGACCTGAGATCGGCATTAACTGGACATTGATGTAAGAAAATGTTGCTTTTATGCTGCTTAATGATCCACATTGATTGTTAAAGTTCATTCGTAAAACTTAACGATACATTTCTCTCTTTACAAAATTGCCACTCGATTGTGATATAGATTAGAAAGCTAACAACGTAAAAAAACAAACTTTAAGCTCTTGAAATTAGCCAATTAAAAATAAATAATCTTAAAGTAATTGCTAGTAATGACAAAAGTCTTGTAAAATAATTGTAAGTAGAAAAAAGTTGAAGAAATTCTCTGAATTGAATACTATGTAAGATATTTAATAAAAATATTTTTTAAAGTAACCCATATAGCAGGCAATATTATGCCAAACATTCTATATTCAAATTTTTTTCGTTGGCAAAGAAAGGTTGATTCATTAATAGTTTTTTTAATATTAGTATGACAAGTTTCCTTAAAGATTGAATAAAGGTACATAAAAACTTAACAAAAAAATTTCCTTCTTTAACTATTACTGTAAAGCTTAATATGACCATTTTCTTCATTCTAGCTTTTTCCAGGTTCTCAAAAGCAGCATTTTTTGGGGGGTTGCAAATTTAATGATCAGGCCAATATTCACTTCTAAAATGTTAAAGAAAGTGTATAATAGCCAGCATAAATATGATTTGTTTCAGTGATGGTCATAAAATCTAAAATAAGCCTTGAGAAAGTGAATTTATACTTGGTTTGAGAACGTTTTTTCTACTCTTGACTTGAGAATGATTATTCATTTTCGATAAAAAAAAATTAAGTCAGATTCAGTTTCAAGATAATAAAAAAGTTTAGTGCGAACTTTATACAACATAAACTAGCATAGTTAAATGTAACATTGCTTTAAGCATGCAAGGTTTTCTTTCTTTTTTTTTGTAATTATTTTTAAACCTTTTACAGCTTTGTGATAAAGGTTCTTGCTGAAATTAAAATGAGTCTTACACTGTTGTGTGTATATATTATTTTATATTTGTTTAATTATAT